>NW_021604710.1:1616641-1717550 GCF_004785775.1 Grammomys surdaster | reverse complement strand
GTGTGTGTGTGTGTGTGTGTGTGTGTGAGAGAGAGAGAGAGAGAGAGAGAGAGAGAAAGAGAGAGAGAGAGAGAGAGAGGAAAGTGAGAGAGAAAGTGAGAGAGAAAGTGAGAGAGAAAGTGAGAGAGAGATAGTTTAAATAAAATAGTTTTTCTGGGGGGGATGTATTTCTACCAATTAAAGACTAGAAGAGCACAACCTTTTTTTTTAATACCATAAAAAGGAGACTTTAAAAAAAATCTGATGTTTTGTAGCCTTAACTAAATTATGGTTAAAATGTGTACTATTGTGAGAAGGAGCAACATAGTTTGGGGCTCTTAATTTTTTTTCATTTTTTATTTTACCATTTGTCTGTTTTACTTTGTTTCTTAAGAGATTAAAATATTTCTGGATAAGGAAAAAAATAGGATAGGATGCACAAGTCCGTGGTCACTGGGCTTGCCTTTCAACCATTGGGCAACACAGTGTGTCATCCTCCTTCAGCCCAGTTTTGCTAGAAGGGGGAGAACCACACGGCAGCCTGTGGGGATGCTGATGGAAACGTGAGAGGCAGTTCTCTAGAGGGATCATCCTTGCTCCAGTCACAGCTGCAATGCTACCGAAGAAAAACTGCCACTGGTAAGAGATCAGTTGAGATAATGAGAGGAAGACACTGTACAATGAAACTGCCATGCATAGTTGGAGGGAAATGCAACCTGATGCTGCCAGATGTACTCCAAGGCATTGCCCCACAAAGACCTTCAATGTGGTGTATCTGGAATCTTGACGGACACTACAGAAAATAGTCAGGCTGTATTACTATGAAGCAGAAGTTGGGTTTATTACATAAAGATGAGAGACAGAGGTAGTGCACACTTAGACTCAGTGTAAATATTAGGAGCCAATTGCTTATACACTATCTATTGTATACATTACAATAATAGTGGCATATTTGATTTTATGATGGGAAATTATACAGTTCAGTGGCTATAATGCACATTCAAGTTCAAAGATTGGGAAACGTTTAAAATAGAGTGAGGTTTAAGTATTCATTATTTTATTCATTTCTCTTACTTTAAAGAAGTTCCCTTTAAGCTGATGGGGATTCCAACCCCATAGGAAGAACAATAGTATCAATTAACCAGCCGCCTCAGAGTTTCCAGGGACTGAAGCACTAACCAAAGGATATACATGGGTCAGTCCATGGCTCCCACTCCATATGTAGCAGAGGACTGTCTCATCAGTGGTAGGGGAGGCTCTTGGTCCTGTAAAAGGTTGATGCCCCAGAGAAGGGAGATGCTAGAGGGGTGAGGAGGGAGTGGGTAGGTGAGTGGGGATCACCCTCTTAGAGGCAAAGGAGAGAGGGATGGAATGGGGTGTTCATGGGTGGGGGAGACCAGGATGGGGGACAACATTTGAAATATAAACAAATAAAATGATTAATTAAAAAATAAAGACATTTCCTTCAGAAGTGAAATTATAAAATGGTTTATGAGATACACGGTATAGGTTTGAGAATAGAAGAAGAGGGACAATACTGTTAAATTCAAAGGTCACATGATTTTTGACTTAAAGCCACTTCCATTTACTGAGTTAACACTGAGATCTCTCTGAGAAAACAGTGTGTTGTCTCATTCATCAGTCTCCCTAGTGGTTAGCTGGTTTGTTTTACAGCATGTTTTCAATTGTTTCGTGACTACACCTGTAAGAAATACAAACCAGATTCCAGATTTCTCTTCCCACAGTCCATGAAATTTCTTGCTTGAAGTTCAGGATACCCACTTAACATATTTCTCAAGTTTTTTTTTAAATGAGGAACTTGAGTGAAGACTCTCCATGGTCCTTCCATGATGAGCGTGATGATGAAAATGGACAAACTGGCTCTTCATGCCTGCTGCGTTGGGTAATAAACGGTTTACTCTGAAACCGTTACTCAGAGCATGGTATGTGACATGTATCATTGATATTTGCTGTCACTATTATTGAACTAGAAGCTGTGAAGTTAATTTCTTGGTCTGAGAAATGTAATGTTTTTCTGAACAAGCAGTCCTTTAGTTCTTTAATCATGGTGGTATCCATGTTCAGTTATTACACATCTTTATAGTGACTGATTTGTAGTTTAATCTATGAGAGTATACGGCATACTTTGCTATTTCAAACATCTCTGTGTTTCTATCTATCTATCTATCTATCTATCTATCTATCTATCTATCTATCTATCTATATCTATCTCATTCTTTCCTCTTTCTGTTTTGAAACTGAATGCTTTAAAAAAGTGATTCTTAATCTGTGGGTAACAAACACTTTGGTGGTCTCATACCAAATATCCTGCATACTATATTTCTGCATTATAATTCATAAGCATAGCATAATTCAGTTATGAAGTAGCAACAAAATAATTTTATGGTTGGCAGTTACCACAACATGAGGAACCGTATTAAAGGGTCACTTCATTAGGAAAGTTGAGAACCATGGTGTTAGATGAAACTCTGGGTATTGATCTTTCTGCTTTTTTATTGATCTTTATTTGAGAACTTGTTCATTTATTTAGGCACTCCACTCTCAGGGTCACAAGACCCTACCTCATCCCTGATCTCTATCAAAAGCCCTGAGAACACCTATCTGTTTTATTTTCAAAACTTGAACAAGTTAAGAAAGAAAAATTCCCAACCCCAGTGCTAGAGACCTCCTTTTTATAACTGTTGTATAGGAAGGCATGATTTCTGAATCCAGACTAGCCTGCCAGGGTCTCCAGTAGGAGCATCACGATAGATGGATTATGACAACCCCAGATATAGGAACCATACCACACCAGATTACATCTGTGTATCAGGCACTTGTAGAAGCAGTAAAAACAGAAGAATCTGCTTCAAATGTAGAGAGGCAGGACAATGGAGGAATGAATGCCCACAAAACTCCCTCCCTATAACAGATCCTAATCTCCTAAGAAGATTAGTTCCCACTGCAGAAGAGGTTTCCACTGGAAGAGATACTGTACCCCTGTATATAATAAGGATGGTAAGCCAATGGAGCTTTTAAACTTCAGAGGGGGCAGCCCTAAGCCCCAACAGTAAGTGTTACAACTACTTCCATAGGAGCCTTATGAGTTTCTAGCATCTCAGAAGGCTTCTACCCAAAATTAACCATTAAAATAGATAATAAACCATTCAAGTGCCTTATTGGTACTGGAGCAGACAAGACAATTTTAAGACAGCAAAAGATCTCACGTGACTGGCAACTGATCCCTGGGCCCAACTCCTAGGCATAGGGGGTACCTCTCACACATTCACCACCAAACAGGCCTACAGGTGGGAAGACCCAGAGGAGTTACTGGCCTCATATGCCCCCTGTTAGCTAAAGTAGCCACCTCCAATCTTCTAGGGAGAGATATCTTACAAGCCTTAGAGGTAGTGCTTACCAACCAACCAGAAAGAGAGCACATCAAGATGGAGGACATTACAAGGCTTCCTCTCACGGCACACTGCCTCGCAGTGAACTATAATCTCCTTTCTCACCACTGTAGTCTTAGCCTCAAAGGATGTTGCTCTTCACGGTGCATAGCCTCAGGTGAGTCTGTTGTCATTCTGAATGGGAAGATGAGGAAGGGATCTTTACCAGCTTACTTTCTTGAACACACCCAATTTGTATACATTACTACCTGTGGGATGATTGACATATGGCTTCTAGCAGTGTTCTAGGGCATGAACCGGTCATTTTGAGCTCCACTGAAGTTCTGAATCAGTGTTTGGGAATTTTGATCCCCGGTTTCTCCTCCAGATGGTTTATTTCTCTAGTTTGTTCTTCCAAACAAGCCAGCCTACAGCCTGGACTGCATCCCCAATTAATGTACTGATGTCTTCCTACTTCTCTTCTTGAATCACTTCCACTATTTTATGTCACTGCTTGGCTTGAAATTCTTCATTATGGGCAGCAAATGGAGTCACTTATTTAGGAAGGACTAAAGAACATATAATGGTCTGCTTCTATCATGAAGCATTTTGGAGTCAGGCTCAGTAAGCAGGGGGATTTAAAGAGTTAAAAATATACATAAAGACCAATATTATTAAAATAAAGAATTCACATGTGGGTTATTTTTAACTGAGATGTACTCCTAATCCTTATATTTCTCTTTAAATGAATATTTTGAGCAAAAGAGATAGTAGTTAGACTTGTCTTGCTTATCATTAAATTAGAGATTAAAGCTGCAAGCATTGAAAAAAAGAGAAATGTCTTGCTCCTTTGAGAAGATAGCAAAACGATATTGCAAGTTGAATGATATAATAAAATTTATCATGGAAGACTTTGCTTCTACAAATGATAAATACTGAAAAGAAATTTGCGTGCAAATACAAATGTGTAGAGATTGCTACAGTTATCTGAACATTGGCCAAGAAGCCCTAAGAAGGGAGCCTACCAAAATATATACTGTTGTGGTATAAGTGTGAATGCCCCCAGGAGATCACATATTTGAACACTTAGTGACTAGTTAGTGCTGGTACTATTGGAGAAGACTGAGTAATAGCTAGGAGGCGGAGCCTTGCTGCAGAAAAAGTGTGATTGACATGGGTGCCGAGTCACACTTTCTGTTCACATTCGGCTTCAAGTGTGGATCCAATGTGACTAATCAAACTCTTATCCCTGCCACAAAACTTCCCTGCCTTTCTTCTCTTCTGTGATGAAAATGATCTCTCTAGTATAGGTCAAAAAATTTCCTTTATTCCTTACATTGTTTTTCTTGGGGCATTTAATTACTGCAACCAAAAATAACCAAAAACCAAAAACTCAAAAAACTCTCTCTTCTTTCATCTTTCTACTCTTCTCTGTCTCATTTTTTCCTCTCTGTTTCTGTATCTGTCTCTCTTCTGCTTCTCTCTTCCTCCCTCTCCCTCCTTCCTCTCCTCACCCCTACCCACCCACACACATGTGCATGCATGCATGTGTGTGCATGTACACACACACAAACATACACTTCAATATTAAAAAAAGATAGACTTAAATGCTCTATAACATTTAAAGGATGATAATGATATGATGTCATAATAATCCTCACCTTTAGAATCCCCTGTCCAAAACAGTTTCTACAAGTTCCTTACTGACTTTAAGAATCAATTTTTCCCCCTGGGGTTTCCTCCTACCTATTTTCACTCTAATGCTTTCATTCATGAATAATTATTGTAATGTACCTGATAAAAATCAAGAATTAGATATCCTGTAATCAAGATTAGAGTGAAGAAGACTCTCAATATATATAATTACAACTAAGACTATTTAATCTAAAGATTTGAAGTGTTTCTAAAAATCTCTAAAATTTAAAAGAAAACAGGAGAAAAATATAAATTCTACTAATTCCACTTTTTATCAAATAGCCTGTTTTACAGTACTTGCTGGGTTTTTGGAGTACTATTCTTCAATTCTTCGGTTGTATGATCCTTTGAGTTTGAAGTATCGTCAAAGGCTCATGTTCTGAGCACTTATTTTCTCATAGGTCATGCTGTTTTGAGGAGACTGGGGAGCTGTAGAAGGCGTCTGACTGCCAGAAGTAGGTCACTAGGGCTTTGGAAAGTATTAGCTTAACCCTTAGTTCTGTCCTTTCTCTACTTCTAGGTCTTCCGTAATGTAAATATCTGATTTCCACCACATAGTGCCACTACTGTGAACTGAGATGCACCCATCATGTCCTTCTTGCTAAGATAAACTGAGACCCTCTGAAACTATAAGCTGAAATAAGACAGGATACAGGTTAAAGTTAATTGTTGCCAATACTGAAGGCCTGAATATGATTCCTGGAACCCACATGGGAGAGAACTTACTCCTGAAAGTTATCCTCTGACCTCCACACACATGCTGTGGATTTACACATACGCACACATACATATATATACATACATACATACATACATACATACATACATACATACCATAAAAATAAAAGAATAACCTTTCCTCACTTAAGTTGTTTCAGTTAGGTATTTTGGTCACCATAACATGAAATAACTGTCATAAATTTTAAGCTTTTATGCCCTGTGTTCAGATTCAAATCTCAACTGACAACATGAGGCTCTTCCTATCAGTTTCAAAATATATCAGAGAAATCAAAAGTGTTATGGTTCATTGGCTTCTACGTGATAGTGATATTGTGTTTTAGACACTGTTAAAAGATTAAAGACCTCACCCAAGATTGATTCCACACAATCTTGCTTTAAATTGCTCCTAGAAACCTGTTTCCCCAGTCAATAGTGAGGGCCACTAATGGTGAATCCCATGGAACTGAAAGCTGTTTATCTATATGGCAGCAAGGGTTTGCAAGTATTTTGGAACAATTTGACCAGTGACTTGTTTTTGTAAAGAAAGTTCAGTGAAATATAACCATGTGTTACAGTTAGTTTTGTTAGAATTGAGTCAGAAAAATTGACCTTGAAGTTGTTATTTCCTTCTTTTAAAAGAAAAACTCATTAATTATTCATCTAGGGGATGTATGCCATTCATTTATTAGCCCAGTATGACTTGAGAAAGCTTCATTAAAACTTTGCCAGTTTTGACTGTTTAACAATGATTATTAGATGTCACCAAATTAAAGTGATTATTTCTTATTGTTTTAGTTATTTCAGTGATATCCCATGGTAACCTTAACTTATAATTTCTTGTTGACTTATGGTAAGAAATAGAAATTTACATGTTTATCAGGTATGTGTAGGTCCTTTTTTCTCCTTATGAGTGGCTGTTTAGCTGCTTTGCAATTTGTACATAAATGTGCTATCTTTATAATTTTTCTTCTTTTTAAAAAGAAGTTCATGTCTTGTGCTGTTCACACTTCCATTTAGTCTCATAGATATTTTGGTTACTATTCAACTGGCTCCACTCTGGTAAAAACTGTGGGTAGAGAGCAGCCTACGGAAATAGATCCAGAGACCCACAGCCGAACATTAGTCAGAGCTAGGGAGTCTTGTGGAAGAGTTGGAGGAAGGAAGGATAAAAGACCAAATGAGGGTAGGGAAGCCACAGGAAGACAAAACAGAGTGAACTAACCCAGGGAGCTCCCAGAGACTGAACCACCAACCAAAGAGCAAGCACAGGATGGAACTAGACTCCCCCAAACATATGCAGCAGAAATGCAGGTTGGTCTGCATGTGGTTACCCTAGCAACTGGAGTAGGGGCTGTTCCTGAATCTGTTGACTGCCTGTGGATCCTGTTATCCTAACTGGGCTGCCTTGTCTTGCCTCAGTAGGAAAGGGTGTGCCTAGTCCTGTAGTGACTTGATGTGCCAGGGTGGCGTGATATTCTGGGGGACTTCCCTCTTCTCAGAAAAGGAGAGCAGAGCTGAAGAGAGGCTGTGTGAGAGGGGGACTGTGAGGAGAGGGGCTGAGATTGGGATGTAAAATGAATAAATAAATAGTGTAAAAAAAGAATTGTGGGTAAGGATGTGGAAACTCTTCTAATGTCATGGTATTAATCCCTGAGTATTTAAGACTTATCATATGAATCCCATGATTTCTGGCTCCTAAGTCTAAGAACTGTCATCCCAGACTTCACAAGCCAGGGCCTTAGGTCTCTATGTAGACATATAGTCTATAATATTTTGTTTTAAAGGATAATAGAAGAGGCAAAGGAATGGCGACTACTATACTTGACAGGAAGAAAAATTATCCATCTAAGTCATTCTTTAATGTCTCTCACTTTGGTCTCTCCTTCCACAGTGACCTCCTGAGAGCGCCCTTGACCTCAGCGTTCCTCAGGCTATAGATCAGAGGGTTCAGCATGGGGTTGAAAAGGCTATAAAACAGGGAAAGGATCTTTTGCTGCATTTCAGGGTGCTGGGATTTGGGGGCCATGTACATGACAATGGCACTGCCAAAGAAGAGCCCTACCACACAGAGGTGGGAGGAACAGGTGGAGAAAGCCTTTCTGCGACCTTCTCCTGACTGGATTCTCAGGATAGCTATCAGGATACGGGTGTAGGAGACCAGCACTAAGCACAGTGGTCCCACTAAGATGAATACACAAGCTGCAAAAATGACGACTTGGTTGAGAGTTGTGTCAGCACAGGCCAGCTTGAGGACTGACAGGATTTCACAGAAGAAGTGATTGATTTCATTAGGCCCACAGAAAGGAAGCCTCAGGATGAGGACTAAATGGACCAGAGCCAAGAGAAAGCTAAATATCCAGGAAACAGCAGCCAGGATAGTACACAGTCTCCAGCTCATGATGACAGTGTAGTGTAGGGGGTGACAGATGGCCACAAATCTATCATAGGACATCACCACTAAAATCAGGCACTCTATGTGAGCAAAAGCCAGATACAGGAACGTTTGCATTATGCATGGAATGAAGGAGATGGTTCTTCTTTGAGTCACAAGATTTGCCAGCATCTTGGGGACATTGTTGGAAGCATAAGACATGTCAACAGTGGCCAGATGAGAGAGGAAGAAGTACATAGGTGTGTGTAGTCTGTGGTCCAGGCATATTATTCCAAGGATGACTCCATTCCCAAGAAGGGTAAAGGAATAAAACAGAGAGAAAAGCCCAAAGAGAAAACATTCCACAGGTAGATCAGCTTGGAATCCCAGTAGAGTGACCTCTGTGATCCACGACTGGTTAACTCTCATTCTCCTGTGTGCAGATCTTGTTCAGACTGAAAGGTCAGAGCTGTGGAATAATGAAAGATACAAACTATTTAATGATTATGATAGATAGAAAACATTTTGAAGTGCACCACCTAGGATGGAGCCTTGAGTTTTGTTTTCAGCTATGCTGCTTTACTACAGTTATAAAAATGAAGAAAATGTCTGGTTGTGTCTTAGGACGTTAATAGAAAAGGCTGGTGAGATAGTTCAGTGGGTAACTGTGCTTGCCGCCTAGGCTGACAACCTAAGTTCAGTCTCTAGACCCACGTGGTAGAAAGAGAGAACCAAGTATACAAGTTGTCCTTTGACTTCTGCATGTACTTTGGAAACATATCTATATGCATGTGTGCATGTGCACATGTGTCCACACACACACATGCACACACACATGTGCACTACAATAAACAAATAAATATATAAATAAATAAATGTTTAAAAAGCTAAGTATGCACATGTCCATATCAGCATATAAAATTAATGTTATCACAGCACAATGTGTTTCAGTGTGCCCCATGTAAGAGGAGTTCTGTTCAAATTTGCACTCATGCATTGTTTCAGGATATTCATATTTTCTGCTTCCGTTTCAGTATGAATACCTTGACGAATCACACGATTTGAAGAGAGACAGTCTTGACAAAATGGAGTCGTTATTTTTACTTCATTTCCTGGGCTTGCCTGTCTTTATGTACAATTCTGATGTTTTGGGTTCTGTATGCCTCTTCACCAATACCCAATACACAATTTAGTCATGATTTAAAGGATACTTTAAGCATATCCAATAGATATATACGTATGTCTTAAGTATAGCTATGTACCATGCAGTGAAGTCCATATAGGTAGTTGTCCCATAAGGTCATCTGTCATAATGCGGTCATTGCATCTTAATCAATGATGGACAGTCAGTGATGCTCACATAATGACAGAGTTGTCTAATGTGTACTCTTTAGACAAAACCTGTCACTCAATGACACAGGACTGTATAGCTTAACAACTGTCTTTCTAAATCTTTTTAGATCAAGTACTGAAAACGGAAAGCAGTTTACATTAACAGTAAAATGATACCTTTATTTTAATTACATTTTGATTGGTTCTTTTGCTTAATGTAACCACATAGGACAAAGCCTAACTTATGTTCTGGTATGTCACAATCTTTTGACCATAGTGTTTTTGCAGTTTGGCAAATCAGATGGCCACCAAATTCTTTCACAGGACCTTCCTCATCACCCATTAACTTGCCAACATCTTTTGCTTTATCATATACATCCTGAGAAACTTAAAAGGATGCTAGCAGTTGAAACTGATGGTTTGTTCATTCTAAGAGCTTTTTCTTAAAGGGCTACAGGTCTGTCCAGACAGAATACAAAGGTGGGTTATGAAAGGGCTGAGAGAAAACATTACTTTAAAAGTCTATTAGACATGTGATGTTGCATTACATTTATCCATATTACCACTCCCCATAGAAACAATATTAGTTCTATATTTTAAGATCATGCCTAACATCTTTAACTAATCTTTAACATCTTTTTAACTAATAAAGTCATTTTTTTATTTGAAGCATTTGCAACCTCAAATCTATATAAATTGGGTTATATTAATAACTTTTTACTCAATTAAAGGAACATTTTTATATAAAATTATATTGCACATTGTTATTTAAACAAGAATAATTATTTTCTTACATTTTGGCATTTTTGTTCCTAACTTTTTTCTTTTTAATATTCAGGTAAACTTACTCACACTTTTAAGTTTTTCATATCTTCATGATTATTTTCTTAGTATACATTGAAAAGAAATTCTACAAGTGTTAACATGTAGATCTTTCAAACATTCCCCATGGATGGGTTTTCTGTGGAAGACTGAAGCAATTTCAATTCCTGCTGACAGTATGCACCATGCCTCTTTTCCGCATGGTATTTTAACAATATCTTTGATAATTTATGGCTAGAGATCTAGCTCAATAGTAGTGTGTTTACGTCACAGGAACATGCCCCAGGTTCAGTACTCAACACTGGGACATCAAACAAGAAAAATCAATAGCACTGGCTAATTTAACAAGTGAACACTTTTGTTTGGATTATGTTATATATCATCAAACTCTTATTAAATGTCTAAGTATAAGGTCTGCTTCCACTTTGTACTGGCTCGTGAAGGATAATTGAAGATGGAAAGATGTATTGTGAACAGGATGCACACCATTTCCAACGTCTCTACCGAGGATAGTAGAGAACTGAAGGCAAGCTCCTTAGACAGGAAGTACTTGTAGGGTTCAGGGAAGAAAAAGATCTCAGTGTGCTTGTCCCAACATGGGCAAGAGATTGTACATATTAATTGTAGCATGTGCTTATTTCTTTTAAATAGAACTGACATAAGCCGGGTGGTGGTGGCGCATGCCTTTAATCCCAGCACTTGGGAGGCAGAGGCAGGTGGATTTCTGAGTTCCAGGCCAGCCTGGTCTACAGAATGAGTTCCAGGACAGCCAGAGCTACACAGAGAAACCCTGCCTCAAAAAACAAAACAAAAGAAAACAAAAAAAGAACTGACATAAAAGTTTGTCAGTTGGTAGTAGACTAAACATATTTGACTAAAAATATCATGCATGAAAAGAATTAAAACTCAGAAAACGTCAAGGATTTTAGTGTGATTCTCCATTATTAAACAGCTAATATCCACTTATAAGCGAGTACATAGCATGCTTGTCTTTCTGGGTCTGAGTTGCTTTGCTCAGGATGATTTCTCTTTGTTTGTTTGTTTGTTTGTTTGTTTCATCCATTTGCTTGCAAATTCCATGACATCTTTTTTCCCCTAAGATCTGAGTAATACTTCATTGTGTAAATGTGGGAGAAGTGAGCACTTTACTCACTTCAGGAATGGAAGGGAGTGTGCAATACAGATGTATTGTAGAAGAGAAAACAAAAACAGTAAAAACCAAAACAAATCAACTCGGAAAATGTATTACTTTGCTTAAGCATATATGTGGTTTTGCATGAGTTTATGTGCACCTAGTTTATGCAGGTGTCCTTGGAAGTTAGACAATGTTGCATTCCCTGCAACTGAAGTTACAAATAGTTGTGTGTCACCTAATGTGAGTCCTGGGAATTGAACCTGGGCCCTTTGCAAGAAAAATATATATTATTAACTACTGAGCAATCTCTTTCATCCAGTTGTAGATTTTTTTTAATGTAAAGAAATGTGTAATTGTCTACATGTAGTCAGCACATGTGTACATGTGATGTGACTTACAGTATAAAATACCAGAATATTTATATCCACATTTTGACCTTATTTAAATATGTGAACAAGATTGTCAGTAAAAGATGTATCTCTTTACATTAATTTTTCTCTACAGAATAAGATTGTTCAGGGAATTATTTTTTAAATAAGTTTTCCATTTTTTCCTAATAACATGTAATACTGAGCTAAAAAATTGAGCATTTCTATTTTGGAAAAATCTACAACATAATATGTAATTAAAATTTCAGATTATTTCTGCTTATTGTATGAGTAATTTTCACTATGTTTTAATTATAATCTCCCATCTGAGTTCT
This sequence comes from Grammomys surdaster, assembly GCF_004785775.1. Taxonomy (NCBI): domain Eukaryota; kingdom Metazoa; phylum Chordata; class Mammalia; order Rodentia; family Muridae; genus Grammomys; species Grammomys surdaster. The sequence goes on along the minus strand of NW_021604710.1, from coordinate 1,705,404 downwards.
ACTGAAAGCTTCAAGTAGAGAAAAAAGTCTGCATGATGAAAAATGTAGCCTCTATCTAAAAAATGACTAGGAAACACCAATTATATTTATTTTTATAAAGGAGAAGAAAATCTTTTCTGAGTTATACTGGTAGACACAATGGTCAATATATTCTATTGACTTACAGTAGAAATGGATCTTAAATAAGGTTGGACACTATTTTGATTCTCTGTGATTGTTAATGAAGGCACCAGCTCAGAGCAGTCTATAATTGGCACAGGTCAAAAACCTGATCTTTGTCAAGCAGAGAAATACATTTCAGCATCTTTAAAGTTTCCTGTCTGAGATGTATCTTCTGATCATTTCAAGTTAGAAATAAAAATAACAAAAGCATGAATAAAAAGAGTATGTGAAATATAAAATCTCGAGCAATAGAGAATGCCACTCTCATGACTTTAGGAGTCTTCATTCTTTAGAAAAGTTTAGTCTCGAACTCCAGATCAGTCTCTGACTCCTTCTTTTTTGTCTAGACACTGCTTTAGGCCTGGGCACATGTTTTGCCTTTGTGATTTCCTTCTGTTTATATTTCTGAAATTGACCAATGTATCTGTTAATGGTCACTTTTGACCTCAGAACTGTAATATTGCTTGTGAAAAGGACATTCGCTCTCTGTGAACTCGAGTATATCTATGCTGGCTGATATATCTTTGATCACTTTCTTTTTATAAGTTGATGGTCCTCTTGAGTTAACTCCCAAGGTCTTGTGCATATGTTTCACTAGACCTCCAATATATAGAAGCAGAATTGGACTTGTAAAATAACTTGCAGTTGCTCACATATAGTGAGGTTGACTTTCTTTCAACAGATTAATGTATTTTGGGGATAATAGAGATTTATTTATGGTTGGACTCATATAAGCAAAATCCAGGGATCAGATATTGACATTTAACTTTTACTTGGCAGATGTATAAGGTGGGAATCTACTTTACTTACTGCACAGCATAAATTTAGTGATGGAACAGAGGCTGAAAATGTTTTAGATCAGTAATTCCCAACCTGTGGGTCATGACCCTGTTAGGGGTCAAGTGACTGTTTTACAGGGTCACATATCAAATATTCTGCATATCAGATGCTTATATTACGATTCATAACAGCAGAAAAATTACAGTTATTAAGTAGCAACAAAATAATATTATGGTTGGGGATCACCACAATATGAGGGACTATATCAAAATGTCATGACATTAAGGAGGTCAAGATCAATTGCTTTAGATAGAGAGCAGTAACGTCTTGCTGACTCAAGTTGAAAGAGTCCAACAAGACTTTCCTGAGCCTTCCAGAGGCACAGCCATTTTGTCTGTAGAAGTTCATTACCTGGGATATGGCTGGGTCCCTGCTACATCAAGCACAGCCATTCAGATTGTTCATGAGCCAAAGTGCAAGCAATCTAATAAGATTGCTTGATTCATGTGAATTCACCATTAGATTAATCTACCTTCATTAGAAGTCTTTTATTGGGCTATGTTCATGGTATGTGCTAAGCTTTCTGAGGAGATTTTCATGCAACTTATAAGAGAGTTTGAGCAAATTGTTCCTTTATATGCCCCCTTTCTCCTCTCTTACAATTAGGCCCCATTGGCTAGGCAGAATAAAAGGGCAGAGTGGCACATGCCTTTAATCCTAGCTCTTTTGAGGTAGATCACTGTGAGTTCAAAGCCAGCCTGATCCACAGATTGAGTTCCAGGACACCCGGGGCTACATAATAAGACCCTATCTTTGGTGGGGAAAAGATACCTCAATTGGGGCCCTTTATTTTCCTAGACAGTTTAACTTCATGACGACATGTATACACAAGTGATTTTGTATCTTAAAGTTTAGGATCTTATATGTATATTTGATAAGCAAGAGTCACATATATAGGAGCATAAAAGTTTCTTAGTGAAATAATTTTATCAGATATGAATCAATCTAAACCATATGTAATGCCAGCAGCAATTGTACTTTTAAAGTTTTGTAGCAAAGACAATGAAAAGACAAGTCCACAGTGATAGCCACAACCACTGAAAACACATCCACATACTCACAACACATAAACTCTTACAAAACACACACTCATGACACACACACAACACCCACACAAATTAACACACATACAACACACACACACACACACACACACACACACACACTAAACTCAACTGTGAAGCCAACAAAAATGGAGCAACACAGTGAATGGTGGACATTTCCTTACCTTCCCTCTGTTGCTATGAACCTGTATCCTAGGTTTCAGAGACCAAAATGCCAGATAAATTTCTCCTGAGTGATTAGTAACTGGGTCTCTGAAATGTTTTCTTGATTTTTCACACCAGAGAGATACTAAAGAACATCTTCAGCAACACACAGAAAAACTTTATGGATTCATTCCTGTGTTCTTACATGATATGGTACCTTTAGGAGTGATAGTAATCCAGATCCTGAGAATAACTAAAGGCCATGTAGTTAGATTTGTCAGACCTCCTTTCTCCCTGTGTTTCTGAGTGGTGTGTATTAGGAAATATAGTCTCTTGTTCTAAGCCTCACTGTATTGTATTAAAATGTGGCAATAGAAAAGGAGATGGCCAAAAAGAAGAAATGCCATTAAACTGGTCCTCATTGTGGGGTTTATAAACATCAATTTTCATTAATAGTATTAGCAAGACCACAGACTTGAATGAATAAGTAAGCTGATTGGAAGTACAGTGTCATTGTTTTGTAATTCAACAACTTCCAGAAACATACTATTTTTCTTTTAGCTTATACTAAATTTTAATTAAATAACTAAATTTTATTTCAATTTATGTCCTTATATTTATGCTTTAAAATCATGGTTAAATTACAAGGTCCCCTTCAAATACTGGAGGTCAGGCCTCTATCCCCACCTTCGCAAGATTAGAATTGCCACAGCTCTTCTATACTTAGAGAAGGGAAGAGCTGTCAGGGGCAGCCCTGCTTACACACTGAAGGTCTAAAATCAATCATAGGCCTAAAATCAGCAATAGGCCTGTCATACATGTATACTAATACCAAGTCTTGGGTCTCTGTGAAAAAAACATTGAAACAGATGGCTATAAGCTATTGTAAACAGACAGCTTCTGTGGAAATTTACCAGCCCGAGTAGTCATAGACTTTGTAAATAGGTAGCCTTGGCAGACAATACCAACTTAGGTAAGGACAAGTGAGTCATAGGCAGAGTCATAGTGACCTGTCCCCTGAACTTTCACCCAGCCGATACCCGGTTTTGAAAGATATCTGTATTCCCCCTGAACACCCACACTCCAGGGTCATCCCCTTCCCCACATCCTGCCTTTTTGTGTTTATAACCCCTGTGTGAATGAATTACGATTTGAGAAAAAATAAATAAATTATTTAAAAAAAAATAAAGGTGATTTAAAATAATAAAACCATAAGTTAAATAAAAAAATCATGGTTAAAAAAACATTTGAAAAAATAAAGTGAGTGATCAGATTTTAGTATTAAAAATGTATAGATTTAAAACTACAAGGACAGTTTTGGCAGGAGAGTAAATAGTTTTGGGAAATGGGGGAATATGTTTAAGATATTTAACATTGACTCAAATGAAGAAGTTTTGTCAGTCAACGTCTCAGAACAAGAGTTCATTAAATACAGAGTCTGGGCAATAGATATTTGTCAAATATTTTCATGTATGGACAAATTCTGACATTGGCTTCATACTAATTATTAGCAGAGAGCATTTATAGATTTAGCCGTCTCGTCCCTGGGCTTGAACCCATCAAGCCATAAAGTCTTGCCTTTGTGAATACTAACTTTGTTGTTTCTCTGCGCCTCTTTATGCCTCTGTTCCCTTATCTGTATGTTGGGATATACAATAAAGCGACTCTCTCTCCTCTCTCTCTCTCTCTCTCTCTCTCTCTCTCTCTCTCTCTCTCTCTCTCTCTCATCTCTTCTCTTTCATGAGGATCAATTGAGTTAAATTACCATGGCATATAACTAAATACTTGAATGTGATTATTATTATTAGAGATTTGATACCCATAGAGAGAAATAGAGAGTGGCTTCTATATCCAAAACTATGAGCACCATGTTATGTCTCTAATACCTTCTCTGCTAAGATGAGAAATACAAAAGAATGTGTTCCCGAAAGGCACTCAGTTCTCTGAGGGAAAAGACACCTATCTCCCTCACACTGTGATGTGTGTCCTATGGAGAAGATGATGTTTCAGAGATGCACAGGGAAAGCAGTGAGCAAAGGTATGAGAATCAGTTTTAGAGCCCATAGACTCTGAAACTTTTTGGATTCCAGTGACTTATCTGATAGAAAATGCCCTTGTGCCATACAGCCATTGAGGTTCATAAACCAGATCAATCATTTCTTAATATTTGTTGGTGTTGTTCCATGGCACAGTCCTGATACATTTAAGAGCATCCATGGGGTGTTGGTGAAGAATTTGAGAAGGACAGGGGGACCATGGACACAAAGGAGTGGGCAATGAATCCTGTACCACTACTCAAGATCCTTATCATGCCCAGGCTGGGGCTGGACTTCACCATGACCTCAAGCCAAGTATTTAACTAACATCTCTCCCACTTCTCTTCTGCAACTAATTCTCAGGCAAAGCCAATCCAAACCAAACCAAACCAAACCAAACCAAACCAAACCAAACCAAACCAAAACAAAACAAAACAAAACAAAACAAAACAAATGCACATTTACTTACCTTGACATAAGCTGCAATTTTTTCCTCAAGTATAGTCATCTGCTTAGAAGAAACCTCAAATAGAAAAGGGAAAAAGTAAGATAGACTTGGTGGAATCGCCCCCTCTACAGGGACCTCATTAGGAGAAGCCAAGATTCAGAGCTCTGACTATTGTGATGGACTCGCTTCTGCAGCTGAAAACTTTGCTTATCTCCCATTGAATTCAGACCCGTCCCTACAGACAAAAAATGATGATGTAAAGGCTGGGGCCTTGTGGTGACACATTCTCTCTAGGGATAAGAATATGCCCCTTGTGAACCAATGTCATCATTTCCCATGTCTTTTTGTTTGCTTTTCAGTGTTCCTCTGGGAAGGGTTATATGTGGTTGCCTGGGATTAGATGGTAATGCGGATTAGTCAGAAGCTAGTTTCTGGTTCAGCAGAAAACATCAAATTATACCATGAGGTAATGTCTGTCAATATATATTTTATCAATATTAACATGGCTTCCCCTCCTATGCTACCTGTGATATAGATGTTTCACTATTAGGTGCTCCATGAACCCTGGCAAGATACTACCAAAGAAATAAATTTATCCCAGTAGAGGAAGTGATATAAAACAACCACCCCATGCTTCTTAAATCAAAACCACATTTTAACTTGATACTCACATGTACCTCACCTTTTCCTTTATTTTATCTGTGTGCCTGACATTCAGAACAACACTGAATTCATTCCAATCTTGAGTTAAACTCTGTGAATAAAAATGAATCTTGCCCTCTGTCTAAGTCACTGTTCTATTTCTGTGAAGAGACACCATGACCAAGGCATCTCTTACCAAAAAAACAAACAAACAAACACCCAGAAAAATGCATATAATTAGGGGCTTGCTTACAGTTTCAAAGGGTTAATTATCCTCATGGCAGAAAGCATGGCAGCATCCAAGCAGATGCTGTAGAAGTAGCTGAGAACTACATACTGATCTGTAGGTAGAGAGAGATACTCTGAATATGGAATAAACTTTTGAACTCATAGCCCAACCCTAGTGATGTACTTCGTTCAACAAGGTCACACCCCTTAAATCCTTCTATTCCTTTTAAATAATAGCACTGCCTGGTGACTAAGCATTTAGACATATGAGATTATGGAGTCATTTTTATTCAAACTACCCCACCCATTCGTTAAGCAGTAAAGTTAAAAGTTTACAAAATCTTTCCAGTAATTACTCCTGATGTGTCTACCTATAATTTAGTTCTTCCGCCCCAACACAATATTTTTATCAGTTATTGGAAATTTTGTACAATACAAACTGTGGTTGAAGGAGCAACTTGTAATGAAAAGGATTTAAGAGGAAGCCAGTGGGTTATTTCTGATTGTAAATAATCAGTGTGTCTAATAAAGTGTCAGGCCACTGGCCTTCTTGTTGAAATCATCCTCTGCTTCTTTCAAGTGTCCTCCATGAAAGCTTCCACTCTTAACCTGACTTCAAAGTCCCAATCCGTGGGGGTATAATGACAGCTCAGTGGTTAAGAACATCGGCTGCTTTTTCAGAAGACCAAGGTTCAATTCCTAGCACTTACATAATGACACACAACTTCCTATAACACTAGTTCCAGAGAATCTGAGGCGCTTTTATTACCTCTGTAGTACCAGACATATATTCAAGACACAGACAGACATTCAAGATAAAGACGAATACACACAAAATTAAAGTCTCAATCATTTAGCACACTCACGAAGCCCTTTGAATTATCTCTGGCCTCTTACTAGATGAAAATGCAGTTAATATGATTCATGTATGATTCAGGGGTATGCTTGATTTTTTTTTTAAGATAGGGTCTCACTATGTAGCCCTGGTTGGTCTGACACACTTTTATTTTTTTTTTATTTGTCATAGATTTCTTGTTACTATTTTCTGCAATAAAGTTAAAGAAAAAAATGGACTTATTATGCTCCACAAAGGACAGAAGACAGTGTTTTATATCTTTTCTACATCATGTAAATAGATTTAATATTTTAAGCATTCTACAGAGGACTATGTAATGACCACAGCTTACTGTGGACACATAAGGTGTTATAATATAGTCTTAATTTTGCGGGTGAAAACAGGATTCAATGCACTACAATACCAACCTACAAGGAAAGGTGTGTCTCCTCATGCAGTGGTGATAACCAATGGTTCCCTAATTGGACTTGGTCTATTCTGCAGGAGATATATTAAGCCTGGTTCTGAAAACTTAACCATAAAACCATGGCTATAGAGGTCATAGGTCTCAAAAGAGAACTTATTACCATTTGTTTAACTATATTGACATCCATTTTCATATCTAAGGTTGCTTTCACCCACAATCAGAAAAACTTCTTTGTAAATTGTGCTATGAAAACAGAGATTCTGCTTGAGGTCCAGAGAAAACGAGACATGTCACCTTTGAAAGACACAGGGAATATTACAGAAGAATGAGTATAAAAGGTATAAGAGTTGGAAATATAGAGAGGAATGAGGTGAAGTTCCGTCTCCTGAGTATAATATAGCCATTGTAGTCATGAACTCCTAACAGCTGCAGTTTCCTGCACTGGGCCTGTGTAAGACTGGACCTATTAGCAGCCAGTTGCAGATGATAGGGAACTCATAAGGATGTACTTCTCATGAAAGCATACTTACCCATGTTGAATTATTGGCTAATGAAAGATTATAGGGGAAGAGTAGTCAGTATCTTCATACATCTTCTCACTGGTGAGCCTGCCAGACTCGATAACGCCATGTTCATGCTCATGCTTACAGCATGCAACTGACGGGAGGGTTGTTGCTTCTCTTTGCCCACATTCCACCCTTAGCAGGAGAGCTGTGCTCCTCACTCCTCGTTATTTCTTTCCCAAGAGTCAGCTCTCCATCAGCATACTCATTCTACCTACCCACATTTAGGAAATGACTTTTTAATGGCCTTTTAGTATGTACACATTAGAGAATTCTGGGAAGTATTGCAGCAGCTACTTTTGCATTGCTGTAACTAAAATATTCTACAGAATGACAAAGGTTTCGTTTAAGGCTCTTTGTGTCAGGAGAAGTGTGGTGGAGCAGGACTTCATATCATGGAACTAGGAATCAGAGAGTGAACAGGAAGCAACGTCCAATGCAAGCTCCAAAATGAATCTCCAGTGGCCCACATCCTCTAGATGCCCTTTCTCCCAACCTTCATCACCTACAGTCATGCTGTCATGTGACTATATCAAGGGATCAACCAGTTGCTAGGGTTAGATCCTCATGATCTAATTATGTCTATAAATAGCACCCTTCAGACACCTCCAGAAGTGTGCTTCTTAAGTGTTGTATGCATCTTTCAATCCATTCAGGTTGACAGTCTGTCATCACAGTATAACAAAATACCTAAAGATTTTTCCAGATCTCTTTACTAAGGAATAGACATCACTCCAAACATACTTAATAGTCAGATAAAAGATATACAATCCTATAATATTTTTGGAAAACAATTTTGCTTTGTGGTATATAAAGCATATTTTCCACATTTGAAAATAAGTTAGGCAATTCAGATAATTTGAAACAGATCACTGATGTATTTGACTAGTTGAATTCCAGAACTCTCCATGAAATTCCAGAAATATTGGACCCACTGCATAAACTGACAGTTTTGTTTTTTAAAAAGAACAGGTTGATACTTTTCATACTATTTTGAAACCACTTATGTGTATAAATACAGCAGAAAAATAACATTTTCTCTAATTAAAATTTTTCTAATTCATAGTCCATTTTAAATTCTGAGTAAAATTTTAAAGAGATAGTCTTGATTAAAGCTTTCCTTCATTAAATTAGAGACTGCAACCATTACAGTTCAAAATATTGTATTTCACATTTTGCTGTTACTTTTTAGATAGGGTCTCACAGTATAGTTGAGGCTGCCCTCAAATTTGAAGTAATCCTCCTTTGCTCAGCCTCCAGATTACAAGTGTGAGACCCCTCACCCATCTGTCTCTGTGACTTGTCTATTTGTAAAGATTTTAAAACACAATGTCTGTGCTCTTGAGTTCAGGTGCCTGTGAAAACTATAAGAAGCCCATGATCATCTTGAGCTGGAATTACGGGCAACTGTGAGCTGTCGGCGTTGGGGGCTGAGAACTGAATTCTGGTCTTCCAAAAGAGCAGTGTGTGTTTTTAAGCACCAAGCACTTTTAGCAGTGGAGTCATCTCCTCAGCTCCATTGTGTCATGTCTTGAGACTGTTGACTCAGCCCCTACCACTGAGAGATGGGAAAGTTTCCTCACTTAAGGGTCCTGTTTCTTTTCAAGATTTAATAAGACTTCTTTGGACTAACAGGTAGATGAACCATCTGTCTGCCCTCTGGTCACCTACTTTCTTTCTTACTGATCCTGTACTGATTTTCGAAAGGAGGAAGGTAGTAATCAGAGTAGTGTTTCTCTATGAGCCTGGAGAAAGGGGCTTTAAGGTACAGTAGAGCCATGCCAAGTATTTACTTTCATTTCCTTTGATGGTTAAGTGATTTAGGGTGAGAGACTGTCATTCCATTTTCCTTTAGGCAATGGAGCATAAGGAAACCTATGACAGTGGTTTCTGGGAAACATGTTCATTTCTGAAAAAGGAGTCAGTGTGGGAGAAAGAATGTGCTTTTAGTTCTTTGTTCTTTTTAATATATCAAATATACAAAAATTATTTCACTGCAAAAGTTCAATTTTTATTAATTTTTTGAGAATTTCTCACAATGCATTTTGATCAAATGTCTCTCTTTTTCCACTCCCCACAGATTCGTCCCCCTTCCCTTCCCATCCAAATTTGTGTACTCTCTTCTTTTTTTAACCCACCAAGTACATTATGTACTGCTCATATATGCTTGGATGTGTGAGCTTTATGGTTGGGTGGTCAACCCACCACAAAGAAAACTGACTGTGTCTCCCAGTAGCTATTAAAATAGCCCCCTAGCTAGCTAGTTAGCCTCCATCTCCCCTTTCCATGTCAGTATTTTATCTGGCTTGGCTCTTCCCAGATCTTGTACCAGCTGTCTCAACAGCTGTGAACTCATGTATACAACTCAGTGGCTTTGCCAGAAAACACTGTGTCCTAGTAGTCATCTGTAACTCTGGCATTTATGATCTCTACCTACTCTTTTACATGATTCCTGATCTATGGAAGGAGGGTTCTGACATATATGTGGACTTACAGCTAAGTATCCTACACTTTCTTATTCTCTGCACACCAATCAGTTGTGAGTCTCTGTGTTAATCACCGTCTTCTCCAAAAAGAAGCTTCGCTAAGGATTGAGTGACGTAGTGTTCTATGGGTATAGCGATAAGTCAATAGGAGTTGTAAAATGCTATGTTCATTTAACAGAATAAGAATGATAGGCTTTCTCCTAAGTCTTATGCCTCACTGAGCCAAAGGTTCTTGGTTTTGATGGCACTTGTCAGCTGTGGATTTGTCTTGTGGAGCAGGCCGTAAATCCAATTAATAAAATTGTTTTTTTTTCCCTCTCATAAAATTTTGCCACTATTACTTGCCACTAGTCATTTCTATAGCTTGCAGGATTCATATCCTGATAAGATTGATGATCATTTTTCTCTTTCACTAGCATGCATAGCACCTTCTAGTACTATGCCGGTACCAGCCATTAAGGATGAAGCTTGTAGATGGGCACCAGCCTGATTTTCTGTATTCTATGACGTAACTATGTGATATTCAGTAATAGGCTGTCAGCATCAAGTTCTGATGAGTGACCTATTGATTTCATATTAAGTAACTATCTTAAACTTTCTTACATATTGTTAAATTTTCAGAAGATATTTTTCAGATTTATTACATGTACAATCATGTCATTTGTGGATAATTGCAAATTTGTTTCTTTGTTCTCAAATGAGTGCTTGCTCACAGGTTTTCTTTTTTCTTCCTGTCTTTTAAAACCATCCTCATTAGAGTGTCTTGGAAAAGTGAAATCAAGGAATAACAGTAGTTTCAGTGTGTATCCTCATCAGTCTTAAAGGGGAAAATTTCTCCCTTACCTGACTTTGACTTGATTCTCTGGAAGAGGACTGATTACTAAATTGACTTGTATCAAGTTTTATTCCTAATTATTGTTGAACTTTGTCACATTCTTACTTATAACCACTAAAACAGTTATAAGTATTTTTCTAATTTGTTAGTGTAGCAAATAATTTATATTTTTAAATGTCAAACAATGTTTGCATTTTATCACAATATATGCTTATTTCATATGGTAGACCTGGGTTACTATTTTCTTTAGTAAGCTTGTATTTGTGTGCAGTGAGTATGATTTGGGCTGATTTCCTTTTGATGTTTCTCTCATGTTTTGTTTCTATGGTTTAAATATCAACATTAGTTACTTGTCATTTTTCAAAGATATACAAAGATAGGATGTATTATGTTTTGATCAATTAAAGGACTTGAGGAGATTCAATGCCCCAGGATCATGATATGGAAGATTATTTATTTTTTTGATGTTTGGGTTTCTCTGTGTAGCCTTGACTCTGAACTCATTCTGTAGACCAGACTGGCCTCACATTCAGAGCTCCACCTGCCTCTGCCTCCTGAGTGCTGGTATTAAAGGTGTGTGTCCCTACTGCCTAGCCTGACATGGAAGATTCTTAACCTCACAATGATCTCTATTTCCAGAGAACTCTTCTTACTGCACCTTTCACCTCTGTGTTCCTCAAACTGTAGATCAGAGGGTTGAGCATTGGGTTGAAAAGGCTGTAAAACAAAGACAGGATCTTCCTATGTTCCTGAGACTGGTTGGACCTGGGGGCCATGTACATGGCGATGGCACAGCCAAAAAAGAGCCCAACCACACATAGGTGGGAGGAACAGGTGGAGAAGGCCTTTCTGCGGCCCTCCCCTGAGTGGATTCCCAGAATGGCTACCAGGATTCGAGTGTAGGAGACCAGCACCAAGCACAGGGGCCCTAGTAAGACCATCACAGAACCTGCAAAGAGGACGACTTGGTTGAGTCTTGTGTCTGCACAGGCTAATCTGAATACTGACATGATTTGACAGAAATAATGATTGACTTTTTGTGGCCCACAGAATGGGAGTCTTAGAATGAGCGTGATATGGACTGAGGCCAAGAGGAAGCTAAACACCCAGCAAGTGGCAGCCAGGATGGCACACACTCTCCAGCTCATGATGAGCGTATATTTCAAAGGGTGACAGATAGCTACAAAGCGATCATACGACATCACCACCAGAATCATACACTCTGTCACAGCAAAAGCCAGATACAAAAATGTCTGAAGTATGCATGATGCAAAGTAGATGCTTTTTTGGTGCATCACAATATTTGTCAGCATCTTAGGGACAGTGCTGGAGGCATAGGACATGTCAACTATGGCCAGATGTGAGAGGAAGAAATACATGGGAGTATGCAACTTAGCATCCAGGCAGATGAGCCCCAGGATAATCCCATTTCCTGTCAAAGTGAGGCTGTAGAACAGCAAGAACAGCCCAAAAAGGAGCATCTCCAGAGAGGGGTCAACCTGGAATCCCAGTAGTATGACCTCAGTGATCCGTGTCTGGTTGATTCTCATGTTCTTGTGACCGAAGAATGTTATAATGTAGTCAGAGGGGAAATTCTAGAGCTGAAGGATAGAAAAGGAAGACAAAAGAAAGGGAGTTTTCACTTTGGAGTTTGAATTTATGTCAGATGTGAAAATCAGCAATTCATAGTTCTAGTTTGATCTCTCTCTATTTTGTTGACTTGCAAATTTGGCTTCTAGGAGTATTTAAAAACTGTAACTGTTGAGTATTATAAAATATTTAGCCTGTTTCATAGACAAAAATCAAGATATCTTGTTTCTTTACAAATAGATTTTATAATAATAATAATTATTAATTATTTCATGGTAATTATAAGTAAGGATTGGCTCTAACTAAGGGAAACAGAAGGAGGAACGTCCGTTTCCTTTGCTACCTCCACTGGTCTCTGTTCACCAGAGAAATGAAAGCTTTGGGAGCACTTACCAATCTTTCTCACAATACTTATATTACTAAATATAGTGTTCTAAGAAGAAAAAGAATTTCTGTTCAAGGTAATCTCTTGATTTCTCTTGGCTTCAAATGTGTGGACATCATAGGCAAAATACAATATACAAGCTCTAAACTGAAGAGGAGTTTAGAGTAAGACAGCCCCTCCAAACATCAAATGTGGATATGAAAGGGGGCAGGATCTCACACCTAGAGCTCAGCTTTGAGAGTCCAGATGAATTGTTGAGAACAAGGATCATGTGGTTACCTGAAGCCAGGTGCTTGTGTTGACCACAGGAAGAGATGTGAAATACCTGTTGAGAAATGGTGAAGAAACAATGAATAAATTTCATCCAAAAAATCTATCTGTGAAAAGACTGTCTTTAAATTGCAAATAAAGTGTCTTCTGTTTAATAAATTCAGTAAATTAAAGGCCTTTACCAAAAAAAAATGGAAGAGAAGGCTTCTATTTGGGAATAAGAAGGTGGCCAGCAGGAGAGGGGCATAAGTGACGGAAATGGGCATGGACAAAGCTATTGTATGCTGTATTGTATATGTGTATGAAACTGTCAAAAATAAAAAAGGCAAAAGTAAGATAAATGTGCACCAAAGCAACCTGAAGATTCTTCATTAATTGAAAATGATCTGACTCTGTAGGCTAAACATATACCCTTTAAAAAGAATGAGATAAATAAGAAAATAAATTCTCAATAAATGTTCATTCTCTCCAGTTGTCTGTAACCGCTGTCTTTCTTCTGTGTGCACACTTACTTGTGTTGGGTCTTCCAGGACCCCTGTTACATCAGTGTTGCAGTCATTTAGCCATGAGACTCTAACTCCATTTTCATATCTATATTCTAATTGTACATGTATTTTGTGACTGATATCAGCTTAAATTTTAACTAATTATTTTAAGTGATAGTTTTAGTGTTCTAATTTTAAGATTGAAGTTGATTATGTGTATATATATATATGTTGATTTAATTCTTTGTTCTTGATTCATTATAATATTTTGTTTTACAAGGTTTTAAATTTTAATTGGAGATATAATTTGAGTTATTTACTAAATTTTTCTTAGTCTCTTAAATTTTTTTCTGGATTAGCAGAATATTTAAATGTCACTAATGAAACAACAATTGAAATAAAAAAATATTCTGACTGATGAGAGTTTAGCTGATACAGCAGTAGTGTCTGTGTCATTGTAACATGCATAATTACAACTACTTTCTTGAATGAATGAAAGCAAAGGGGGTAATATTAAACATAGATTTTTGGTAAACATTATAATATGAGCATTATAATATGTATTTATTTGGCTATCCATGTGGAAGAACACTAAATTGGCCTCTACCACACACCACAAACACAAATTTCTGGTCACATTAAGTGTAAACATAAGTAAAGAAAAACCCACAAACATGTCCTAATAATACATTCTTAAGATGCTAAAATAGCAAACATTTATTTTACAAAATTCAAATAGAAAATGTCTTATCACTACAATGTTGCAAATGGTGATGGAATTCTTGTTTTTGCAGGTTGAAAATCCTAAGAATAATATTTTAATTTAATTTGTTAATAAATATTTTTCAAAGATTACTTCGCATAAATCTAAAGAGAATAAGAATTCATTTGAATTTTAAAAAATTTAAAGTCAAATATTTTAATATGTATCGGGGAGGCTGATGCTGTCGTAGAGCAAATTGCCATCAGGCACACTCTCCAGGTTTCAGAAATGAGGGTGATGGTTTGGTGACCTGAACTAACCTGCTAACACACTGCCTTTGATGAAGACATTCAAGTAGGTCAGTAAACCTGGGATACCGGAGGAAGTCTGTTTGGCCCAGCTGTGTAGGCTAGTCTGCTGCCAGAAGAAATAATCAGGATATTTTTATTAAATTGTGACAAGAGTTTGTACCCTTCTGGGCAATGTGATCTACTTTGTTCACACTTTGCTGTCAGGAAGAAATTTCTAAGATGGAATAGAGAAAAATGTCTAAGTACAAGAAATGAGAGACATGCTGTATGAGAAATTATAAAACACCTCAGATTCACCCTCTTCATTTGTCAGACGATGCAGCAAGAGGAGCTGCTTCTAAGGTGCTTTCAGTTCAGAGCATGAACCCGGGACCACTACCATGACCAGCTATTCCCCTAAGTGTCACCAAGACAAAAACCTCTGAAATCTGTGTTCTGTTTGGCCATAGGCCCAGATCTCACTGTGGGTGAGACTCAGCATACTCCTAAGAGCACCACCACCTTGTCTTTTCCAAATATGAAAATGTGTCCAGTGTCTGCCCTGCCTTCTTGTGAATCTTCATCAGTGTCTAGACAATGATTCATACAAAAGAAGATATTCTCAGCTCAGTATTTTCTTCACATTAGGCTTGAAAATCAGAAAACTCACAAAGATAGAAAGTTCCTGACACAGGCTGTAGAAAAAGGAAACCTAGATGTTCTCCTAGCCTGTGGACTATGCTGGGATGCAGAAACACTGGCAGCTTCTCCAGCTAAGAGCTTTATACTGTGCTCTCTAAACTAGCCCATCCTCAGAGACATACCTATGGAGTCCAGGCAGCAAAGCACAGGGCATTTTCCTGCCATCCTATGCCTTCCCCACTGTACTTTTTTCTGCTCACTCTGAAGTTATAACACCCCTACAAACCCTTGCCATTGCTACTCCATCTTTGTGAAGGGTGAGATCTCCTGGGTGACAAATGTGTCCCCGATGGAGCTTGTTAAGCAGGATTGTGTTCTCCCTTGGGAGAATGCAAACTTGGCTTGATGGAAAGTTTAATTGAGACATCAGTTATCAAAAGTTTCCATTTCACATGTATTTATTTCTATTCAGTGATCAAAACGATTGCATTTTATTTCCTACTTGAAGGCTTGCTTTTTTATTTTTCTCTTGTTTTGAAACCACTTCCAATTTGTCCCATTTGTAAAACATTGTTTCTGCCTTCCTTTCCAGATGTATATATGCAGAGTTAGGCCACAGTGTTTAATTTTTCTATTCTAAGAAATTTAATATTAGATCAAAATTACATGACAAAGAACATGTTAAAACCCACCAACAATGTCTGAGACAATTTTAAACTCACAAATGTTCACGTTGTTGAGTCCTTAATAAATGATTGGGCTAAGGAGATGGCCCAGCAGGTAAAGCTACTTTCTGTCAAGCCTGATGACTTGAGATCAATATCCAGGCCCAAATGGCAGAAGAAAAGAACTGACTCCCTAAAGTTGTCCTTTGACTTTATAAGTATGCTATGGACTACACACACACACACACACACACACACACACACACACACACAAAATAAACATAATAGAACAGTAAAAAGAAAACAATGCTAGGATGTGGCAAAATTTTCCTGCTCAATGTATTTGCAGCAGAACACTGTCATTGAATAGGGAAGAGGGAGATGGAGGTAGGAGTTGGGAGGAGAGAAAAATGCAGAAAGAGAGGAGCAGGAGAGAGGAGAAGCAAGATGGCAGCAGATGTTACCCTTGTGTCTCTGGCAATCTCAGGTAGTTAGTCATATCAAGGTTACATAATTGGGATAACAACTCTAATTGTGTGGGCATCTTGTATATTGAGTATTTGCTGATATATAAACCTATTTGCTTAATCATAAGCTTTAGAGTTTTACTTTATTGGGTTACTGGGAAGTGGGTCTGTCGACAATCGAGTGGTTGAGACTGTGAAGGCACTAGTGGCCCCATGGACGACCAAACCGTAGCTAGAAGCACAGCGACTGGTTGTTACGGGGGCAAGTTAGAGAGAACAGTCTGGTGGAACCAGCTTGGGAGCTCTGGGCCTACTGGAGAGCTTGCCAAGATAAATGGGCTTAGAGCAGGAACAAGGCAGCCAGGCCAGGAGCTAGCCTCTTGTTACACTAGGACAATCTCTATAAAGGTATATTTGAAGTTTGGTATGTGTCAATTATCATCTATCTAATTACCAACCATCATCTATTATCTATCTATCTATCTATCTATCTATCTATCTATCTATCTATCATCTATCTTCTATCTATCCATCCATCATCTATATAATCTATCTATCTATCTATCTATCTATCTATCTATCTATCTATCATTCTATCTCTACCATCTATCTATCTCTCTCTACCATATATCTATCATTCTATCTATCATCTATTTATCTATCTATCATTTATTATCTATCATTAGGAGAAGAAGAGAGGTTATCAGAAACTGACATGATTTTTAAGACTAAGTTACCAGAGACATGGAGAGCTAATGTTATAGTTCTTGTCTTAAGAATCAGTCCAAAAGCTGGTCAAGACCCATGTCTCCAACATCATCAGGCAGAAAAATCCCAACCTTTTCTGCCATACTGTTGCCTACTGGAAGGACTGGATGAGGTTCACTCATATTGTGGGTTTATTGAGTCTAGTAACTCAATTATTAATCTAATATGGACACATCTCAAATACTCCCTGAAAAACCATTTCTCTAGTATCATTTGGTCAAATTGATATGTAAAATTACCCTTCACGGTTGAAAATTCACTGGTTGTAAATAGACAAGTTTCCTTCTAGTGTTTCAGTTCTTTGCTATGGATCTCAACATCTGCTATGTGGCATATCACAGAGTCTCCATAGCCAGGTTTTGTACAAAGTTTAAAATTAGAAAGTAGAACTCTTTTTAATTGTTTTGTTTAAAGTTATTTTGGCTCTTCTTTGATGGTTTCATGTCCATTTTAATTTAAATAGCATATAAACACAAATTTTCTCAGTCTGGTGTGTGTGTGTGTGTGTGTGTGTTTGCATAACAATAATTAAGGAAAAAGAAGCCAGAGGGCGTGAGTTTGAGAGAAAGGGAACCAATAGGGTTGCATAGGAGGGGTTGGTGGGAGGAAAGATGAAGGAGGATATGATGTAATTATATTTTAATATTATGTCAGCTTCTGTGAAAACAAACAAGAGAGACTTTATGAGAATTATACTTGCTTTTTCACTAAAATCTCACAGCATTAACTTTTCAACTCATCAGCCTTGGCAGTCTTTTCATCCATCAATTAGATCATATTTTATTTCCTTCAATGATATTTTATTTATGGTGTGTGTCTTGAACTTTATTATTTTTCATACCATTATAAAAGAAGTTTCTTTACTTTATATGTGGACTTTCTTCATTACAAGTGTTAAGATATATAGTTAATTTTATGCTTTGTTCTTTTACCTCCCACTCACTCATAGCTGTAACTGTGTCTGTATTTGAAAGACATTCTCTAATGAAGATAATATCAATTATCTCCTTTCTAACTTTAATATTTTCTACTTCTTATTCTCATCTAATTACCTTAGTTTCACACCTACAATACAGTATTGGATCAAAGTAGTGGGGTAGACATATGTATATATTCCTATTTTTAAAAATGTATTCATTTTTGGTTGTGAGCCTAGCCTTTAACAGCTGAGCCAATTACCTGAGGATCCAGTTATGTCACTCCTGAACATATACCCAAAAGATGCTCCAACACATAACAAGGACACATCCTTCCCTATGTTCATAGTAGCCTTATTTATAATAGCAAGAAGCTGGAAAGAGCTCATATGTCCTTCAACAAAGGAATGGATACAGAAAATGTGGTACATTTACACAATAGAGTACTACTCAGCTATTAAAAGCAATGAATTCATGAAATTCTTAGGCAAATGGATGGAACTAGAAAATATCATCCTGAATGAGGTAACCCAATCACAAAAGAACATACATGATATGTACTTACTGATAAGTAGCTATTAGCCCCAAAGCTCAGAATACCCAAGATACAACTCACAGACCACATGAAGCTCAAGAAAGAAGACAAAAATATGGGTGCTTCTGTCCTTCTAAGGAGTAACAAAATACTCAAGGGAACAAATACAGAGACAAAGTGTGGAGCAGAGACTAGAGGAGAGGCCATCTGGAAACTTCCTTACCTGGGGATCCATCCCATGCACAGTCAACAAACACAGACACTGTTGTGTATGCCCGGAAGTACATGCTGACAAGAACCTGATATACCTGTCTCCTAAGAGGCTCAGACAGAATCTGAAATATACAGACGCAGATTCTGGCAGCTAACCATTGAACTGATCATGGGGTCTTCAATGGAGGAGGTAGAGAGAAGACTGAAGGAGCTGAAGGGGCTTGTGGACCCATGGGAAGAGCGACAATACTAACTAACCAGAGCTCCCAGGGTCTAAACCGCCAGCCTGGGAACATGCATGACTCTAGCTATATATACAGTGGAAGTGTATATACAGTCGTCAGGCATTGGTGGGAGAGGAGGTCATTGGTCCCATGAAGAAGGGATGTCCTGGTGTGGGGGAATTCGAAGGCAGGGAGGGGGGAGTGGGTTGATGAGTTGGGGACACCCTCATAGAAGCAGCTGAAGGGGGAATGGGGTAAGGGGTTCCTGGTGGGGGGGATGGAGAAAGGGGATAATATCTGATATGTAAATAAGTAGAATATCCAATTAAAAAATACATTTAAAATGTATTAATTAGTTTAACCATTTAAAAATGGTCTAGTATAAAGAGTCACTGAATCTTCATACTATTTGAATGTCATTAAATGTCATAAATGTTATTAAATGTCAAGTACTCTAAGACAGGTCTCATGTTCAAGACTATTTGACCAATGTATAATGGACTACACGGTGTTTTGTGTGCTTGTTTAGTTACAGATTGATGTTGGGTTTCATGCTTGTTTGGTTGTTTTTTAATTTCTCTTTTTGTTTATTATTTTGGGGTGTGGTTTTATTTATTTAATATTTTGTGGTTTTGTTGTTGTATTGGGGTTTTGTTTTTTGAGAAATAAGAAAGTTTGATGGATAGGGAGAAGGGGAGGACCTGAAAGGACTTGAAGGAGGGGAAGATTATAATAAAATATATTTAAATTTAAAAATTGTTTTAAATAATAAAAATATTGTAATCATGATAATAGGACTAAAAATCATTCTACTTTATGACCCAGATACACATTTATGGGTATTTACCCAAAAGACTCTAAGTCAGCATGTCTCAAAGATCATTGCACAAAAGTGTTTATTACAGCGCTATTCACAAAAGAAGGGTTATGGAACTATGGAAGATGTAGTGTGTGTGAACAATGAAATTTAATTCAGTTATAAAGAAGAATGTAATTATGTCATTTTTAGAAACTAGATAGAACTGGAATCATGTTAAATAAAATAAATCAGATTTGGAAAGAGGAATATCACACTTTCTGTTATTTTTGGCTATGTGTGTATATATATATATATATATATATATGTAAACACATATATAAATATGCATACATAAAAAGTACACGTATAATATATACATAGTCTACATACACTATAGAAATATAAATTACATGATACATTATATAAACAATATACATACAAAAACATTGTGTTTATATATGATGTTATAGTTGAAATTAAATTGGGAGACAAAGGGAGACTGACTAATGGCCTGTGGCAGAGAAATAAAAGGATATTTTAGAAGACTATGGGGGAACATAGGCATAGTACAATATATGGCTGTATAAAAATATCTATATCAAACCCACTATTGTGCACAGCATGTCTATGCCCATTACAGAACAAGGACCCACAGTACTTAGAATCATTCTTTTTCATCCACTGTAGGTAATTATAAAACTGAAGGAAATGAACAAATCAGTGTTCAGTTATGGGAAATGGATGGAACAGTGCTATGCCCTTCTAGAAAAAAAAATATGAGATAGATCTCACATTGGAGTAGGCTTTCTTCCAAGAGGCATTTTATTCACTCAACAGTCAAAAAGAGATGTCAAAGGGCAAGCCATTATTTTCCTGAGAAAAATCATCACAGATGTAATTTAGGACCAGAGAGGAATTTGGGACTCTGGAATTGGGAAAAGAAGATGAACATGTACAAGAGAGCCTTCCAACGTTTTCACCAGTCCTTCCATGTAGACTATACCCATTTTAAAGATGCAAAGACTCCTGAAGAGAGCAAACAACAGTGTTTGAGGTTCTGATCTCAGTGGTTCTCAGTAAGGTTGAGGTGAATTAGAACTTCAGTGTGTTGAGAGAATTGGAATTACAATCTTGTTCCATGATGCATGAAGGAATTTAGTAAGAGCACACTCCACAAATGAAAATCATGTGCTATATACACGAGCAGTCTACTTCAATTATAATTGCTTTCAAATATGAAAGCAAAGACTATCTGAGGAGAAATATTAAAATAGAAAATCCCTACAATAAAACATTCAAAAGTATGAAGTTGTGAAAGACTTTGGCCCATAATCAATAATGAGTTAGTATAAGAATAAGTATAACAAGACAGTAAGACTCCAAACAGAAACTTCAATGAAACTATGGTTTATGTGGTAAGTATAATAGATAGAAATATAGAAGAGTTGAAAAAATAGTGTAATATATTGATAAAGCCTCAGCATTCATAATTAATTAAATGGTTTGGTAAGGCACCAACACAGGAAATTTGAATTTAGTAAGCACTGATTGATTTAATAGCACCTTCAATAATGTTCATTCACTTAAATTTATAACCTGATATTTTATCTTAAGAAGGTATTTTTGTCTTGACATGGTTTTAACTGGCATATCATATATGTAGCATTATGACATTTGTGTAAAACAAGGAAAAGAAAAAATAAGTCATCAGGAAAATGGAAAAGATGATTCACAAGTTTTGCTTACTCTGTAGCTAGAAGGTAGAACCCTAGATCTAGCTATGGAATGAAGCTACATTACTATCACTCTCATTCACAAATAAGTAAGCCCCATGCTACAAAGTCCAATTTGGAATGATTTAATCTAATACATAGGTAAGAAGAGTAAATTGTACACTCTATTGTTCATAGGTAAGAATAACCCAGAGGGCCTTACCACCTGCCACCTGACATTTCTATTGCTTTTTTATTGGTAGATCTCTTTTGGCCCCTGGACACGACTCTGCAACTAGGTGATGGCCTTGATGGGGATGTAGATATTACCACCAGTGTAAGATAATTAACACCGAATGAAGAGAAACACGCCTTTGGTCAATGGAAAAGAACAACCAGCAATTACATTATTTGCTCTAACTGTATCCAGATGGACTGTCCTGCACGGAGTATTTGACAAGATCTCTCAGAAGACAATTATATGCAAGAAGTAGTTTATTATTTTTCACACTAAGTGGGATTACTTTTAGTGAGTCTTCCTTGAACTTTTTCTCTTCACTTTCCTGTCCCCTCCTGCTTTTCCCCATTTCTAATAAAAATTGTGATGTATAAGCTTTTACATCTGATACTGTTTGACTGAAAGAAGGAGATCTAGGTTAATAGAGCCACTGAACTGGCAGAGAAAGTTTGTTCACAAGACTCCTAGAGCTCTGCCTAATGTTTGGATGTGGTTTCTCTCCATAGGTTTCCATCAACTTCTGAAGCCACTTGGGAAGTATGGCAAGTCAATTCTATTTCAGTAAATAAGGGAGGGGAAGGCAGATTTTTTAAAAATGTGGTAGTTAGATACACATATGTGTTGGGTTTATAATGTTTTATTTATTTATTTATTTATTTATTTATGTATTTATTTGTTCACTTTACATCTCCTTCCTTTTTTCCTCCCAGTATCACCTTCACAACTCCCTTCCCCCATTACTCTCAGAGAAGGGGAAGCCCCGCCATGGGTACCAACCTGCCCTGGCACATCAAGTTTCATCAGGGCACTTCCTCTTCCACTGAGGCCAGACAAGGCAGCCCAAGTAGGGGAAGGGAATCCAAAGGCAGCTAACAGAGTCAGAGACGGTCCCCAACTCCAATCATTAGGGGACTCACCTGAAGACCAAGTTGTACAAATGTGTAGGGGTCCTAGGTCCAGACCATGCATGCTCTTTGGTTGGTGCTTCCCTCTCTATGAGTCTCCATGACAGCCCAGTTAGTTAACTGACTTTAGATCTACTTTTGCTTTTTTTTTTTTTTTTTTTTTTTTTTTGTCTCTTGAGACAGAGTTTCTCTATGTAGCTTTGGCTGTTCTGGAACTCACTCCAAAGATCAGGAACTGGCTGGCCTTGAACTCGGAGACCCACCTGCCTCTGCCTCCCGAGTGCTGGGATTAAAGACATGCACCACCAAGACATGACTTTAGGTCTTCTTGTGGTGTCCTTGGCGCCTCCGACTTTTTCAATCCTTGCCTGAACTCGTTTGTTCACAATACTTCTAGAGCTCTGTCTAATGTTTGGATGTGGTTTCTCTCCATCTGTTTCCATCAACTGCTGAATCTTCTCAGAGGACAGTTATTCTAGGCTCCTGTCTGCAAGCACAGCAGAGCATCATTAATAGTGTCGGCAGTTGGCTTTCTCCCATGGGAAGCATCTCAAGTTGGGCCAGGCATTGGTTGGCCCTTCCCTCAATCTCTATTCCATCTTTATCCATACACATCTTGTGGGCAGAACAAATTTTAGGTGGAAGGTTTTGTGGGTAGGTTTGTGTCCCCCCACCCCAGTGGAAATCTCTTATGGTTATAGGAGATGGTGGCCATTTCAGTTTCCTTATCCCTCACTACTAGGAGTGTCAGCTAGGACCACTTCTATAGACTCCCCCAGGAATCTCCCCTTTCCCAGATTTCTAGCACATCTTCCCACAGATGTGCCCCCCTTACTGATTTCTGGTTTCTCTCCTAACCCTTTGCTGCCCCCCATCCCGAGTCTCAACACTTGACCCCTGTCCTGTTATACTCTCCATCCTCTCTCCTGCCTGTTCACTTCCTCCATCAATTTTTGATATTTATTTTATTACCCCATCTGAGTGAGATTCAAACATCCTCCCTAAGGCCTTCCTTGTTTCTTAGCTTCTTTGGATCTGTGGATTGTAGCATCTCATGATATTTTTAAATGACAGAAGATTGCTGCGAATAATAACAATGGACTTGAAAGCACAGAAGGTCTTTTCCTTCATTACCTAGTTTTACTTCTAGGAAGGGATGATTGGCAAGGAAGCCATCATCAACAAAGCCAGCAAGGACTCAAGTGGGCATGGCAACTCTCCAGTTAGGTTGGAGTGCTTGGGACAGCATTCCTAGCTTCTCACTACTTTTGTATTTTCTGAAAAGAAATCAGAATATTCCCCCGCCCCCCCCCCCCAGGTAGCAGTGGTCAGGACATGCTAGAAAATTAAGGCATAGCCTTCAAAGGAAATTGCCATGGTTGCAGTTGGAAGAGCTTTGTACCTGAGGCCAGAGCTTCATAGCATCATTTAGGGGTGTGCTGGGGCAGACACAACACAGGTACAGTTGATATTGACAAAGTAAATTAAAAGACATACTTTCACAGCTGCATCCTCCAGGATAGAAGACTAGACAGGTCCTAGAACAGACTCAGAGGTATCAAAGTTAGCATAAAATCCTCAACCCTCATCTAAATTAAATATATCTTCTAGGAAAATCAATGCAGGAACCAGAATAAAGTTAGCTTTAAAAGAGGTTATATCTAAGAGCATATCTCAGTGGTAGAGGGTTTGCCCTACACATACAAGACCCAGGTTTATTCTCCAAGCTTATTATAACAAAGAAGGACAAGATACTGTTAACCTAAATGTTAAAAACAACAACAAAAACTGTCTTAGGGTTTCTCTTCCTGCAACAAAGTGCATGAAAGCATCATGACCAAATAGCAAGTTGAGGAGGAAAGTGTTTATTCTGCTTACACTTCAATAGCACTGTTCATCCGTGAAGGAAGTCAGGACATGAACTCAAACGGGGCTGGAACCTGGAGACAGAAGCTGATGCAGAAGACATGGAGGGGTGTTGCTTACTGGCTTGCTCAGTCTAATTCCTTAAAGAACACAGGACCACCAGCAATGGGATGGCAACACCCATAATGGGTTTAGCTCTCCCCATCAATCACTAATTTTTTAAAAACTGCCCTACAGTTGGGTCTTTTGAAGGCATTTTCTTAACTGAGGGTCCTTTAGTTCATGTTAAGTTGACATGACATAAATCTTGTCACTCATACATTCCATTTAATAGCTTAAAGTTCACTTTCCTCACCACTCCAGATTTTTGCTGGTGTTCATCAATCGCAATGCAACAAGTACATTCCTTATTCTTGTTTGTTCTACTTGGAAGAAAGTCAGATATGCTTATGAGGCAGTGATATATCTATGAGCATTAATACAAAAATAGCACCCTCACTACACTGCAAAGCCAGCTGGGTAGTAACAGCATTCAGCTCATTACTGCATTATCAATTTCCACTCTGTGTGAAGCAATTTCAGATCATAAGTAAATGACAGTAATCTATCAGAAGCAGACAGTCAGGCATTCATAGCAAAGAAGAGCTAAGTCTGGGCACCCATTACCCAGTGCTTCCTTGGCCAGTGCTTCCTTGTGTGTGTGTGTGTGTGTGTGTGTGTGTGTGTGTGTGTGTATCACAAAACGCCATCTGAAAGATGTATACAACAACATTTACAGAACAATGATTTATCAGAGCTTACATTGTAGACAGATCCAGTATCTCCCCAAACAGAATCAATATGTTGTGAATGTTTATACAGTGCAACGGAGATAAACCATTAAAGCCTCCACTCACCCTGGAAAACTCTGACAAACAGAAGGGATTATAGCCCATTTGTATCAAGTCTAAGAAAGGACAACATTAATACAGACTCCTAGAAGTCAAGTTCACACTTGCTTACATTGTTAGAGAAGGCAAGACTCACTCACTCATTGGGAGTGGGTGTGATGAGATGTCTTATTCCTCATCTTGAGAAGTGCTCCTATGAGATATTGGCCTTTGATTTTTCAGAGGTGAGATGACGCTTTGTGCATCTTCAACAAAATTAAAAAGAAAAGACTCCATCCCTCTGTTGCTTGTCTATAGTTAAATCGGCCAATGAACAGAACAGTACCTGATTCTCTTCCTTGTCTCCCACTTCGCTTCCATCCCATCCTAGTTTCCTTTGTTCATCTCTAGGCAGACTCTAGGAAGCATTTCTTGCCAGGACTGATGCAGCATTTTGTGCTACTATTAAACCTTGTATATCTTTTGAGCTGTTTGCTGTTGTAGCTCACAGGATTGGTAGCTTGGGTACCACTGATGGTTGCTTTTAGTCATATTAAATGCCTGTTCACTGCCATGCCCATGTATGTTTGGGTTGCTTGTGCTCCATCAATCTGCAAAGTAAGAGATGTTAAAACACAAGGAGGTTCTTGGAAGGTGTGAGAAGGCTTTGGGGGAAAAAATGGAAAGGATGATCAAGTTTACATGTCCTGGTCAATATTGAATTAAATTAATTCTAAGATCTTTGCAAGGTCATTATCTTTAACATTCTCAAGAGGAGCCTTCCTTTATGAGCATCCTCTTCAAAGAACTTTTGACCTCTTTGTTCCTCAGACTATAGATTAGAGGGTTGAGCATAGGATTGAAAAGACTATGGAATAGCAAGAGATATTTCTTCTGCTCATTGGACTTCCCATGTTGAGGTCCGATGTACATGACAATGGCTGTACCATAAAAGAGTCCAACGACACATAGATGAGAGGAACAGGTGGAGAAGGCTTTCTGACGTCCCTGCTGTGACTTGATCTTCAGGATGGCACAAAGAATATGAGCATAAGAGACTACAATTGAAGAAAATGGCCCCACAAGCACAGATACAGCTCCAGCTAAAACCATGACCTCATTGATGCGGGTGTCTGAACAAGCAAGTTTGAGAACAGCTATAATCTCACAGAAAAAGTGATTCACTTTTTGTGAGCCACAGAAGGGTAATGGTAACAGTAATACTAGATGGACCAGAGCCAAGAGTACTCCTAAAATCCAGGAAGTCAGCACCAGGATAACGCAAATTCTCCAGCTCATGATGGCAGTGTATCGGAGCGGGTGGCAGATGGCCACATACCGATCATAGGACATTACCACCAGTAGGAGACATTCTGTGTGTGCAAATGTCAAAAAGAGAAAGGTCTGTGTCATGCAGCCAGCAAAAGAGATTGGCTTGGCTGGATCCATTAGATTTACCAGCATCTGGGGCACTGTGTTGCAGGCATAGGCAATATCAACGATGGCCAAGTGGGACAGAAAGAAGTACATGGGAGTGTGGAGTCTGGAGTCCAGGCAGATAAGCCCCAGGATGGTCCCATTCCCCAGCAGGGTGAAGACATAGAACAGTGAGAAGAGGACAAAGAGGAGCATCTGCATCTTTGGGCTGAGCGGAAATCCCAGGAGAATGAACTGTGTAATCAAGGTCTGATTTCCCTCCATTTCCCTGTGAAAGAGAGTTTGAACCTGGTATGAGTGTTCAAGGTAGGTATTTGAATAATACATTTGTGCATGTTATATTGAATGCTTTTAAGAAAACCCTCCACGATCTTCTTGTCTTGTTAGTCACTAAATTAAAAGCTCTTGTGTGTTTCAAATGAATCAGAAGAAAATGTGTATTTTATAAGCTAAATGCCAATATCATATCATATTACATTATTCAGAAAATACTGCTTTCATGCTCAAACCCATTTTTATCAAAACATGGTAATAAGTTCCCATCACGGTGGTGGCTGTACAGTTCAGTCACGGCATTCAGGTGTGTACATGTGCCATGTGTAGTCATTTTCATGTGGAATGGGGATGAGGAGTGTGTCAATGATCCTTCTATCAAATTTTCTTACAAATGAAAAGTATTTTATAATTTTAATATAGATATAAATTTAACACTGTCATGGATTTCAGTACTAATAAAACACAATAAACCTGAATGGCATAGAGACATTGAAATTTGTTCTAACTCCAGCTGGGTTTAGGTTAGGGACCACCCTCTTTTACTTTTGTGTCCACAGATGGCCATAAGGTTGGAATACAGTTATCTTTGTTTCTTTTACACTCTGTGCTTCATTTTATACTCATATACCTCCCTGTGGACACTCAGAAAATTCTGTCATGTGCACTACATCCTGCTTAAGAACCTGGTTGGAACATACTCGAAGTGAATACATATAAATGTATATATCCTCTAGAATCCCAATATTGTTCAGTGTATGTGTCATATTCTCTTTAGTCTGTGCTATTCTACTCACTAAAATTAGAATTGCCATGTGAATAATTTAATGATATTTTTAAGCTTTTAGTTGAATGTGTTGATTCACTCAAAGATTCAAGCTTAGGCTCTCACTGTAGATTTGTATTTAAATAATCTTCTGCGCAAAGTTTAGGGACAATGTAAATTAATTATTTTATTTTGCTGTTGAGATGCTTCGATCCTTTTTGACAGAGAGAAGGCTTTGAACTGCAACTTTTAAACCATTGCTGTAGCTTTCTTGTTTGACTCTTTACTATCCTTTAGTCTAGAATTCATGTGAATTTCACATTTAAACTAAAAATCCCAGAAAAATATGACTTAATTTCTCTCAACATGTTTCACAGTTATATTTTGATGTATGAAAGGTTTTGTAAGCACGACTGGATAAATTCTTGTTTTCTTTAAGTCAAATACAGAAAATTATTGACAGACAATATCATCTTAGTCCAAAACACAGATTTGTGATTACGAGAATTATCTCCCACAAAGGTGATTGTTTTGATAGAATTAAATTTTATTTAAGTTGGTTAATTGTATAAAGGACTAATTGCCCACTTATTCAAGACAGATTCCTGCATCACTGGAGAAGCTGAAGTAGGATGCTAATTTGAGTAAAGGGTTCAGTTAATGCAATGTCTGGAACAGTGGTTGTTTATTTCAATAGAGTATTTCTTTACCGTTTGAAAGCAATGAAGATAAAATATTACTTTCATGTTCAAATCAATTTCACCCCAAGTTTAAAATATGTTAGTATGCTACTTTCAAGGTAAGATATTTCAAAATTTTCTTACGAGGAATACAGAGTCAAATAAAAAAGAATAACCAATGAACACTATTTATGTTGCTCTCATCTCCAGGTGGCCAAAGCACAAATAGGAATCTTGCCAGCACAGATAACCTTCTTGTTAGAAGATACACACACACAATAACTCTCCTACTTCCTTCAAAAAAAGCAGTCTTACATTAAAAAATAAAGCCTTCAAGGTGCTTTTGTTCTGTGTCATTAGCCCGTTTCTCAATAACTGCATGAGGTAATGGAAACTTTATAAGCATATCTCTCAAAGAGCTAAGCTTTCTGTTTTAATAAAAAAAAAATGCAACAGCATCAAAGAAGATTATCCACATTAGGTCTCTCTTAAAAGCTGATAGCCTTCAGATTGTCTTGGTAACTAAGTTTATAAACATAGGAATTTAGAAAGAATAGACAGCAATAGTGGCATTTTCAGTTCTAATTTTTCTTTTTATATGAAATTTCATAATAAATACAATTTAGATTATATAAGAAACTTTCCTCAAACTTACAAAAAAGCATGTGAAGGCACGTTGGATACAGAGTGAGAAAAGCAAATAGCTGTTACTGTGGAAATTCTTCTGAGTAGATACTTAGAGATGGACTTTCTCTCAAGTAAGCTAACTTTATTTTCCTATTAGTTCAGTCACCTAATATATTCTGAAAACTTGGAAAGGGGAGGAGAAGACACTTACCACACACACTGCACCCTGGCCCTTTTAGAAAAAAAGGGGCTGTCGCTGTGCTTAACTCTCGTTTTCTCTGGAGAAAAGCTCATGACAAGATGTGAGGATATCGATGCTGTATTCAATCACTGTGGTCAATAAGCACAGATCCAAGAATCAGTACAGTGATTTCTAGATCACAGTGCATTCAGTGCAATGCAATCAACTGACTTATTTTAATTTGAAGATCTTTGAAACATACCTACATACTAACATCCAAATAGATTAAATAGTATTTAATGGGAAGTTGGAATCATTTCTACATTTCTATACAGACTAACCATTGTTCTTTAAGCAGTGGTGTGTGTGTGTGTGTGTGTGTGTGTGTGTGTGTGTGTGTATCTCAAGGCTCCACAAGGAATATAATTCATAAGTTTAATAAGATCAACAGTAGCTGTGGGAAGCATGTTTGGGAGTCAAGAGTATATAAGGTACCCCAAAGGGACTTATTAAATATTATTCTGTAAAATTTGGCTGGACACAAACAGAGAAGTTATATTTTCACCAGGAAACATTTTTTTTCTTTTTCAGTGTCTAGCGGTTTTGGTTTTAGAGAGGAAGAAGGAACCCTCCAAAGCTTTCAACATTACTTTTTTCTCTTCTTTCTGAACTACAGATGAACTAACCATGTTTTATATCTTCATGGACTATAATGGAGACAACTAATGATGTCTTCTTTTGTGGTTTAAATACTTCTTTGATTCATTTATCTATTTTTTCTCATAGTTAAAAAAGAAGAGATAAAACACGTACTTGCCTATATTAGCTACTTTACTATATATACCAACCTACTAAGGAAGTAATAATCTAATTATATTTAATAGGGGAAAAGTAATCATGGTCACTTTAGAATGTCCATCAAAAATTTTCACTATAAGACTGGCTGATAACTAGAGCCCATGCTATACCCTTGCTTAGGTGGGTGTCTATAGGTGTCTGGTATCTAAAAAGGATCAATCAGTCTTACCCACACATTGCTTATTGTCCAATTCACTTAACATACAAGCTGATAAATGACAAATGTTCTCCATAATATTATGAGTCTGATTTCACTTATAGCTTTGTGTTTAGGTCCTTTACTGAAATGTGTTCAATCAACTCCTTTTCTTCTATTTTCTTTTTCCATGTTTGTTATCAATGTTCTACTAGCTTCATACAATGAATCTGGTCATTTTCTTCTTTTCTAGTCTCAAAGCCTATGGTATAACATAACAACAAGTTGTTATTTGAAGATTGGTAAAATGTAGAACTTGGTATTTCTTAGAAAATTCTTGTGATAAAGTTATTTTCCTGAATATTTATTGTTAAATTTTCTATTTTACATAAAGAAGTTAAAACTATCTTTTTAGAAACACACTTTATCTAAAGCACTGTACTTTTTCTTTCTTTCTTTATTTTTTTACACTCCAGATTTTATCTGCAACCCTCCCCCCCCCACTCCCCCATCCCCATCTACCCTCTGACTGTTCCACATCCCATACCTCCAACCCACCCCCCTGTCTCCATGAGACTGTTCCCATCCCCACCACAACTGACCTCTAAATTCCCTGAGGCATACAGTCTCTTGAGGGTTAGGTGCATCATCTCTGATTGAACACAGTCCTCTGCTGTATATGTGTTGGGGGTCTCATATCAGTTGATGTATGCTGCCTTTTTGGTGGTCTAGTGTTTGAGAAATCACGGAGGTCCAGTTTAATTGAGACTACTGGTCCTCCTACAGCATCACCCTCCTCCTCAGCTTCTTTCAGCCTTTCTCTAATTCAACCACAGTGGTCAGCAGCTTCTGTTCATTGGTTGGTTGCAAATATCTGCTTCTGACTCTTTCAGCTGCTTGTTTGGTCTTTCGGAGGGCAAACATGATAGGCCCCTTTTTGTGAGTGCTCCATAACCTCAGTAATAGTGTCAGGCCTTGGGACCTCCCCTTGACCTGGATCCTCCTTTGGGCCTATTGTTGGATCTTCTTTTCTTCCAGATCTCTTCATTTCCATCCCTGTAGTTCTTTCAGACAGGAACAATTATGGGTCAGAGTTTTGACTGTGGGATGGCATCCCCTCCTTCATTTGATGCCCTGTCTTCCTGCTGGAGATGGGCTCTATAATTTCCCTTTCCCTACTGTTGGACATTTCATCTAAGGTCCCTCCCTTTGAGTCCTGAGAGTCTTGGGTCTCTGTTGCATTCTGGGGGGTTCCCCCTACCTCCTTCTTCCTAGGTTGCCTGTTTCCATTCTTTCTGCTGGGCCTCTGGGCTTTAGTACTTTTCTATTTTAATAATTTTAAACTTTTAAAATAAATTTGCTCTTATATAAATAATGTTCCATGGTCATTGTAGACTCTGAGTTGACTATTTTAAAGGAGATTCATTCACTGTAGCTACAATGAGAAGAGAAAAAAATAGAGAAGTCCCTTCACTCCCCAAGTCTATCTTTGAGGTACTTGTATGAAGCTTAGAATTAAATAGAGGGTAAGAGATATGCCTGTCCTGGACGTAGTCTGACACGTTTCTAGAAGTATTATGGCAACTCAGTAGGAAGAAATTCATGTCTGATACTGAATACTAGTATAGAGGTTATAAGCCCTAAAGGAAATCATACTACTGCTAGTTTCCTAAATCAATATAATTTCTGATTGCATTCAAAATACTTATTCTTACACCCACAGATAAGTATAGTTCTAATCATGCATCATAGAAACTTCTTTTTGTAGCAGGCATCATTATAGAAATCCATAAGAGATCAAAATGCAGATAATGTAGTAACCAGTCCCAATCAATACATCTGTAATGTAAGCCCTAAACTTAAGGTTCAGAGAAAACCACAAAAAAAGGGTACAGAAAGACTGTAAGAGCCAGAGGACCAGGGTGCACATTGTGAGATTGTATCTTTGCGACATGACAAGAAAGCTGTATCCATGTTATATCATCAGTATGTTGCCCAAACAGAACCTGGATAATAGCAACACCAATTGACATTATGATATGGTTGGGAAAAAAAATCTCACAAGAACTCACACTAGATAAATAGCTACAGTCACTTACTATTAAAAGAAGGAGAATTAATCTTTTTCAGAGATGATCACTCTAAAGAGTTTGAATCCCTAGAGGTCAGCTGTAATGTTGATTTCCTCAGAGGAAGGGATAAGAAGAGAGCTGAACCCAAGCTATATGAATACGTTGCTTGGTCGGAGCCCAGAGCATTTCTAGCTGACTATCCCTAGGCTTCTTAGCCTTCATACAATCTAATCTGCAAGCCTAGACTTTGCAGGCTTCAGCTTCCAGTCTCTGTCTACTAACCTAGGCCTAGAATGTTTTTGTTCCAAGACTTACTACTGAATAAGCTCACCCTTTCTAGCTCTTTCTGAACTCTGACTAGTTCAAATCAGATGTTCTGGTTTAAACTATATCAAATCTGACTGATGGCTTCTCTTGGCTTTTGGCTGAATTTCTGTGCTTGGAAAAACTGCCTCTTAATTCCATGAACTGAATTGCTACACTGACTGCAGAAACAAAACAGAACTGAATAGAACTGTTCAAGTGAACTCAACTGCATTCAACTCAACCAAACTCCACCTACCTCTCTCCCAGTACTGCTTCTAAGTAGTCTCCCTTTCCTGTGTATTCTCTTGAGAGTTGAGCATATACTATCTCTGACTCATTTTGTCAAATCTTTCTCTTGTTCGTCACTTTGACTGCCCCTCAATTAGACGTCATTGTCTAGGATAAAGATATGTACTAAGTAAGATGTGTCTGTATTCCAGCCAGAGGGATTAAAGGTGTGTTATTCCGGTCACACAGATCTAGAAGGTCTTTGGATGTGATCCTTTGCCAAAATATCCATGTTGCTGAATTGAAATTTCTCTACAGTCAACTCTAAACATACACACACGCACACACACACACACACACACACACACACACGGAACACTAAATAGACCCAGTCGCTCATGTGTGTATGGTTATGTATGTGGAGTGTGAGTGTGCCAATGAATTTGCTCATAGGTAGGCATGTGGAAGCCAGAGATTGTCTTTGAATGTCTTTATTAATTACTTTACCTTTTTTTTTGAGACTTTAATGGACCTGGATCTTCACTGTTTTCAAACCCACTGAGATCCACCTATCCCCATCTTCTCATTATGAGGGTTGCTGTAGACTCATGCCATCATGCCTAAATAATAGTAAGTGTTTTACTATAAGGCACTCCCTTTGTCAAACAGATGTCAGGAAAAAATATTCAAAATCATGAGGAAAGGGCTACTCTATAATTTTATACTCTGCTTAATTATCACTCAAGATTGAAAAATGAAGATATTTAGGTACAAAATGTAGTAAAATTTGTTTACCTTATGTTTTTGGTGAAAACATTAATGCCTATGCCTGGACAAAAAACACCTACTTTAAACATCTACATTTCATTAAACTTGGATTTTTACATATACACAACTTACAAAAATTTAATCACAATGAAATAACTAGTTTAAGTAGACTCAGAAGAACCCAAGAGACAGAAGCAGTGATTAATATATCTCTCAGCTAATAAGAGCCCAGGGCAAGATGGATACAATTCAGAATTCTATAATACTTTTAAGGATAACAAATGCCAGTACTCTTAAAATTATTCCATAAAATAGAGAAAGAAAGAACTTCCAAATTCATTTAGAAGCCAAGTGTTACCTGGCACTGAAACAAACTAACAAACAAACAAAAAATTCAACAAAAACAGAAAATTAGAAGCCAATCTCTCTGATGAACATATATAATAAAAATTCTCAATAGAATGTCTGCAATTGAGATCCAAATTCAAAAGTGCATTAAAAAGATTAACCACTATGTGAATGTGTTAAGCATCTTTGAATGTGTATGGATACATATATGTGTATGTATGTGGGGGGAGGTAATAGGTAAACGTTGCTTGTCTTCCTGGATTACTCTCCATATTATAAGTTACAGCAAGGTATCTTGGAGCTAGGGCTTTTCAGTTCAATTGGTCTAATTAGGTATCTTGTTTCAGGGTCCTGTTTCTGCCTTGTAAGCACTGTAATTACAACCACTGTACCTATCCAGCATTCACATGGGTTCTAGGGATGAGACCTCCAGTTATCATACTTGTAGTGCTAAGACATCTTACCAGCTATGACATCTTACTAGCCTATATATATATATATATATATATATATATATATATATATATATATATATATATATATATTTGGAAACCTGTTCCCAGCTGAACAAATTTAGTTTTATTTCAATAAGCATTTATTTTATCTCTACAAATTGTAATATATCCTTTGGTGATCCTTCTTGGTAATTTCTTACCCATTTAAAGTAACAGCTCTACATTAAAAAAAAATCTGTTTCCATGTTCAAAACAAGTACATATGAAGCGTATATGAGGTAACTCATTCCTGATGGCACAGCGTAATTGACGTGAGATAGGACTCTGTATCTAGTTTACATCAGTATTGTATTTCTTGGTAGATTCAGAAACTGGATTAAAAGGTTATTGTGCAGAGCCAGTACTCTCCCTGCCTTTTCTCATGGAGATAATTTTGAATTATATTATATCCCTTGAGTGATATTGAGTGCTCAGGCTCTGCGGCAGGAGCAGGTATCTGCCTTCAGTGTTTAAGAACATCGCCCCTGCCTGTTATGATCTCACCTTGTGGTCCTCATAAGGTTGCTGTAGAGCAAGACAGTTTATGAGAGACTATTTAATGGGAATCCCTCCTGCTCTTCTCCATCTTCTCATTTTAAGAGAGATTCCCAGCTTTAGTTTTTCATTATCACATGGAATAATTTAAGTTTGTTAGTTCTCAAGAACATCACTGTTTCCACAGAAGCCAGCTTGTAGTCACCCCATGGTGTCTGCACCTCTCACAGGGCTTCATGTGTGTTTTGCTTTACCCCCACAGAGATGTTTATGTTACACTAGAAACTGATTGAATGTTTTTTAATTTCCTCTCCTTTTTGAATTATCTGTTGCTGCTTTGTGTTGCAAACAAAAATTATTGAGCTGATATCACTGGAGACAGAACTAATATTTTACAATGGAAAAGCACGTGCATTCATAAACATAGTTGTGATGGTATGGGAATTAAAGAGAAAAAATTACAAATATCGAGCATATACAGACATGTTTTCATGCTTAAGTTTTTCTTTTGATGACTCTGATCAATCCTCGGAAGAACAAGGCAGGCGTTTAAATGTTTTCTCAGAGTTACCATTTAAGTATTTTGGGATCATTACAAATTTGTTTCAAATCAATTTAAATTCTTCCACATTAAAAAATAAGTGCGAAGTTGTGAAATCATAAAATGCTTAAGATTGGAGAGAGCTTAAAGAGAATTTTGAAATGGTTCCCCAAAATGAATTCACAACTATTTGCACAACTATTCACAAGAGCTCTTGATAGATAAATCATAATGTCAGAGAATACTTATTCATATTGATTTTAATTCTGCATCTCTAATAAACCTACCTACTGATTCATTTTTCCCTTTGGGAAAGTCAATAAACGGCTACTTTTACCTTTTATCCAATGTCATTTGGAATGAAGGAAGTTTTTTTTCTATTTCTTTTTGTTTTTATCAGATCCTTGAGAAGTTCATGCCATGTATTTTAGTCATATTTAACCAGACTCCCAGCTTCTCCCAGATTGACCTTTTTCTTCCCCATCTTCTTAAGTTTGTATCAAATTTGGTGGTTGGTCTTGTGCACTGTGTATTTAGATTCTGATTTCTGTGTCCCCAAATCTAATTACAACCAGAACATGGGCGCTGTCCATATTGAAGAATCTCCTGTATCAATGTGGTATAAAGAATAACCCCCAATTATCTTTGAATGGTTAATAAAAAGCTGAACATCCAGTGACTAGGCAGAGGAGATAGGAAGGCTAGATTTCCAATACCAGTCACGGGACACATGGGAAGAGCCAAGTAGAAAGGTGAGCTCATGTCTCCACAGGTGTTTTTCACAGGCACCATCTGAGAATTTTTAGTGTGCAGGCAGAAAGATGACAATAAAAAAACTACACACTAGTCATTTTAATGTCTCTTTTTTATTCTAAATGCTAGTTCAAGAATATTTATGGACTACATGCCTGAAATACTAATGATTTTAAATATCACAATGGTATCATTTCTAAGCCATTAATTTTAAAATATTAATAAAAATAATCTCAGAATTAAAGTGATATGAAGTAATATACTATAGAATTTATAGTAGGATTATTCTTATAATTTTATTTCTGAACAGGAACAATGAAAATTATTTTACACCAAACCTGTGGTGCTATCTTTTTTGGTAAAGATCTTTCCTTAAATCAAAGAAAAACAAAACCACAATATCACACAAGCTAAAATAGCTGAAATAGCTGAAGATTTTGAGATACAATCATTACTTAATAAACACTGTATTAATTCATGAGTCATTAAAATAACTTTAGATTATATAGTTCCATAGATATTTAGTTATGAAATTTATCATCACTCAGTTCTTAC
Organism: Grammomys surdaster; assembly: GCF_004785775.1. Classification (NCBI taxonomy): domain Eukaryota; kingdom Metazoa; phylum Chordata; class Mammalia; order Rodentia; family Muridae; genus Grammomys; species Grammomys surdaster. The sequence goes on along the minus strand of NW_021604710.1, from coordinate 1,668,633 downwards.
TATGTGATTATTCTTATATTTGATACATTACTTATCAAAACCAAATTTTCAAACCAGATTGACATGTATAATATCATTTAGCATGCATAAAAGTCATATGAGGGCTGGAGAGATGGCTCAATGGTTAACAGCACTGACTGCTCTCCCAGAGGTCCTGAGTTCAATTCCCGGCAACCACAGGGTGGCTCACAACCATCTGTAATGGCATCCGATGCCCTTTTCTGGTGTGTCTGAAGACAGCTACTGTGTACTCATATACATAAAAATAAATAAATCTTTAAAAAAAGTAAGCTCACAAAAAATCATATGAAATAACTATGAAAACATTATCATCTATAACTGACCTGTGATACAGTCAAACTTGTAGAAACTAAGCCATTGTTAAAAGCTGATGAATTCAGAAAGTCCTGACACAGCTGAAGCATAATAGAGTGTTGATGTTTGGTCTGTTGTTATGTATTGTAATGCTAAATTCTGTTTCCAGAAATTCTAATTGCCTATGAGTGAATTCTCACTTTTACTATAGTTGATCCTAGCCAAAAGGTAGAGAAGCGATGAATTCTCACTTTTAACAGCTTTTATTGAACAAAACTTGTTCCTTAATTTAAAATTATGAATTAAATAAAAATGGAAGTCATTAATGGAAAGATTAGAGATAAGTGTATTTTGAGTTACCTGTTGGGCGTTGCAGTAAGGGAAGAGAGGAAAAAGGAGACTGAAAGAAGAGGAAGCCACCATGAGGAGATGGACCATGAGCACATGGCCAGGAGAAACAGTAAGTATTTGGGGTATGCTGCAAGAGTCTGAAAATCATTGAATGAAGACAGCAGACTCAGATAGTATGCAAAGACAAAGATTGTTTATTCTCCAGAAACATCTCACATGGGGGAGGGGTGTCAACCATTCTTCTAAATGGTGACCCCAGACAAAGGCATGCAGGCCTTCTTATAGGGAACTGGGAAAACTCTCTAGAAGGATTAGGTAATCTAAATTTCATTGGTGGGTGCTTGGGAGGTCATAGTTGGTAAATGGTTTGCTTTCCTATGTGATGAGCCATTAGCTACAGGATAAGATAGGACTACCCAGTACATCTAGGCCATCCTGGGATAAGATATTTTCCCATTTTTCTGGTTATCCCCAGGCTGTTCTTTGGGAGGGAGTTTTATGATCTTGCTTCTTGATTTTGCGGTCTGTTCCTGGAGCTGCTATTTTTTGGCCTAGTTTCTGGACTTACGGTTTTTTCCTGAAGCTGGTGCCCATGGCCTTTTTTTTTTTTTTTCAAAATCAGGACTGGTCTTTAAATGGAGACAAATTGGTTTTATGTTGACCTTTCAATACCACTGGAGAAGTAGCCAGGCCAGCAGTTAGCAAAGTAGAGAGCAAGCTATCTCAGAGTCATGCCAGGCCCGTGATACTGGTCTTCTTCTTTGTTTTCCTTTCCATTACAAAGAAGGACTGCTTTCCCAGAAGCTTTCCTCCTTTTGGTGTGTATCTATCTTGGGCAGAGCTCTCTGGCCAGTGCTCTGGGTTCAGTGCACTAAGAAAGGGTAAGAATCTGATACAGGGTAGGCTTAGATGCTTGCTCTGTTGTACTTGAACTAATTTAATCTTACCCTGTGTAGCTTACTAGTGAATGAGACACAGACTATGGTTACTTTAATAGGTTTTGACAGTTACTGGGTAACTCCTAATCTACTGAACTTAGGCTGGCTAAAGGATGCATTGTTTCCAGTATTAATGCTTTGTCCACAATAATGTGAATTTTAAATACTCTGCTCTATCCCAGACTGTTGAGCCTAACACATGTGGAAAGGTATTCTGTGGTGTTTGGTGAAGAGAGTAATAGAAAACAGTTCAGTTAGCAAAAAACACAGTCCAGGCATAACTCTCAATTCTGTGCAGTTACTGGCTGTGCAACACAGAACAGGTTACTAAATCACTTTTAAGTGATGTCTTATCTGTTAAGCTGAGGAAAACGCCTTTTTTTTTCATATGCCATTGCAGTAAACAGGGTAGTATTTGGGAAGCACTGGGGAGAATTTTAAGCATCATTCCTTGACTTTCTCTCAGTCTTTTGAAAGCTGTGACAAATGTAGAAAGTATATATCTGTAGAAGAGAAAGTGGAAGGAAAAAGTTGCCCTCTGCTTCTTTATTTCATCAGAAAACAATAATAAGGGGTCAAGCACAATATAAAGAATTAGGATATGGTGAATAGAATGACCTGTGGATGACAGATATAATGTAGAATCAAAGATGTTACACTTGATTGTCACCAATGCTAGAAGGATAGAGAAGGAGCGAATACTCATAGAAACTGACTGTGTTAAAGAAATCCCTTTATCACACTGTGCTGGCTGCTTAGTTCCTGATATTCTCTTAAAATAAACCCAAAGGCTCTTTCATATTCTGACTACATAGGCCCAGAAAAGCATACTTCTATCACCTGGGGTACATGTATGTGGAACTTCAGTGAGATTCCTAAAAGTCCTGTTGTCACACTTACTGTGTCTTTGACCTAGTGATCTACAGTGTTCAAACAACTATCTATTTACCTTGATGCTTTTTCACCCTTATACAGCTTTTATGCAGTTAAAATAGTGGTGAACTGCCACCCTTATCACTTTGTAATGGAATAAGCCTTTCATATTTATTTTAAGTATGACCTCTCTGTAAACCTGTTTTGGTTAATGGTATAGGATAAGAGGAAATTAAACAAACACCTTGACTGTTCTTTGTCTTTCATTTAAAGGAAAAACAAAGCCCATGCAATTAAACTTTGTTTTCCGTGGGATTAAATTTATCTGCTCATTTGGGCGATTTTCATAGTAAAGTCATGTACCAGGCACTCCCCCCATTTCTAGCCCTGGCTACATTCTCAGTAGGGATTATTTAATCAAGACGAGTATTTATGCTGCATTGTTAGAAGTATATACTGCAGTAGAATATGTATAGGCTCCTTAGCATACATTTATGTCAATAAGGAAGATGGAAATGACTTTAAAAGGAAGCCACAGAGAACTATATCTTAAATAATGAGGAATCAAATCTTACATGGTTCTGGAAGAGACAGATCCTGGCTCCTGTGCTTTCCTGCCTCCTGACTCTTTGTGACCTGTAGTTCTGTGCCTTTCTGGCTGTGCTTTGGAATTTGGTTAGTTGGTACTTAAGGGAAAATCTCTAATCAATATATATTCATGACCTCGGAAACCTATGTGACTGTAAAGCATTTTTATTTCTATTCCCACAATCTCATGGAAAATATACTATATATCTCCACAGTCTCTCTTGGGCATTCATCTTGATCTCTGTTTCCACAACACTCTCTTCACAGCACCCTTGACCTCAGCGTTCCTCAGGCTGTAGATCAAGGGATTCAACATAGGGTTGAAAAGGCTGTAAAACAGGGAAAGGATCTTCTGCTGCGTTTCAGGGTGCTGGGACTTGGGGGCCATGTACATGACGATGGCGCTGCCAAAGAAGAGTCCGACCACACAGAGGTGGGAGGAACAGGTGGAGAAGGTCTTTCTTCGGCCTTCCCCCGACTGGATCTTCAGGATAGATATCAGGATGCGCGTATAGGAGACCAGCACAAAGCACAGCGGTCCCACTAATATGAACACAGAAGCTGCAAAGATGACAATTTGGTTGAGTGTTGTGTCAGCACAGACCAACTTGAGGACAGACAGTATTTCACAGAAGAAGTGGTTGATTTCATGGCGCCCACAAAACGGCAGCCTCAAGATAAGAACAATGTGGATCAGCGCTAGGAGGGAGCCACATGCCCAAGAAGAAACAGCCATAGCTGTGCACACTTTCCAGCCCATGATGACAGAGTATTGTAAGGGTTGGCAGATGGCCACATACCGATCATAGGACATCATCACCAGAATGAGACACTCAGTGTGAGCAAAAGCCATGTATAAAAATGTCTGCATTATACATGGGGCAAAAGAAATAGATTTTCTCTTGGCGAGAAGGTTAGCCAACATCTTGGGGACGTTGTTGGTAGCGTATGAAATATCGACGATGGCCAGGTGGGAGAGAAAGAAGTACATGGGAGTGTGGAGTCTACAGTCAAGCCAGATGAGCCCCAGAATGACTCCGTTTCCCAGCAGAGTGAAAGTATAGAGCAGGGAGAAGAGGGCACAGAGGAGCATCTGCATCCGCGGGCTGAGTAGGAATCCCTGCAGGATGAACTCTGGGACCCATGTCTGGTTCCCTGTCATGCCCTCGTGACGGGGCCTGTGAAGGTCACTGCTGTGGACAATGAAATGTGTGCTAAGGAGCAAAGACAAATATGGATTAGTTGTTTCAGAAATAGAGGGTTGGTTCCTTATGCACACTGTGTGCCTTTCAGTTAGCAATCACTTTCAGAATCCTTATGTCAAATCATTGAATACATTGTAACAAACCATGAAAATCCATTACAGGTAACATAGATATAATCACAAGCTGTTATATGATATTCCCATTTCAACATTTATTTTCAAACACAAGATCATGGTGACAGCCAGAGATTTCATTTTTTGGAATATCAAGCTATTTCAATTTTGGGAAGAGATTGCAGCCATATGTCACCTGCTTTGCTTTCTATTCAGTTTTCAAGTTTTGTTTCTTCATTTTTGAACCAAGTCTTTCCCGTTTTATGAGTTATACAGAGTACATTGCACATGGCAGGAACTCAACCAATAATTAAATAATTAAACAGTTAGTATGCTAGTGAATTGTGTAAGAAGTGATTACAAATGCAACTTCAAGGCAGTCTGTTTTTATCTGTGTTTACTAGTCTTAATGTTTCAGCAAATAAAACTTATACTAATGTTTTTGCTTATTGATGTTATCCACACAGCTCTAGCTCCTCACTTTGAAGGCATAAGGAAAAAAAGACATCGTTAACATGGCCAGAGGTAATAGAAGCAGTTCTTGAGACACTGACAAGGTAAAAAGTTGTTTAAGCAAAAATTAAACACCATAATCTTCTTACTACTATATGATACCTTTACAAGTTTGCTTTTTCTGGATGCTGGTCCCAGAACAGTTGCCCACACAACTCAGTGTATAGAGCATGGATGTGTGGACAGATAACATGAATGTAATTTATACTGCATTGAGAATAAAATTGTACAGCCTCAATATAAAGACTTTGACTTGTCTTTTTGTGCTCGTTTTGTCCTGTTTGGCTGTTGTCTCTTTAAGGCCTGCTCCTTTCTGAAGAGGAAATGGAGGAGTAGACCAAGAGGAGAGGGAGATGGAGGGAAACCTGGAAGAAGTTGAGGGAGGAAAAACTGTGGCCTGGATTCATTATATGTGAGGAGAAGCTATTTTCAGGAATAATTCAAAAAATAAAAAGGATAAAATGAAAAGGATATACTGCATATTAATCAGGGTTTTCAATCCTTTTTTCTCTCTGGTTTCCATCCTACCACAAATATGGTTATAGGAGCTACAGGAATGGAAAGATCAAAAGTTCTATACAAATATAGAAATATCGAATGATCAAGGGGTCACTCCTAATGTGAAGCTTATGACTCAATGTCTGAAAATGCCAACTCAGTCTCAAGCACAGAACAGTCATTGCTCAGAGGTTGACCCTGTGTTTCCCACTCAGTGTCATGATTTCTCCAGCCATTCTTCCCTTCAGACCCAGTTTCCCTAAATGGCTACACTTAGCAAAAGATCCTTTACTCACTGTCAGGAGCCATAATGGGACAAGCTAATAATTAGCAGGTTATCATCCTGAAATGGCTTGCCCTGGATTATTATATAATCTGTGACAAGGGAGTCCTTATTCAGCAAGGCCGTAAGGAACTTATTTTAGGAAAGATTCCTGCTATTAATATACTTCTCCTATTATTATTAAACATATGTAACAATCACTAAGCAATGGCACAGCCTTTTGGAGTAGATCTTTGCAGATCCATGAAGATGTACTGTCTTGTAGTGATGCTATATAGACAAATAGATGACTTCTTAAGTCTTAATGATGGTCCTGTAAGAATTCCTAAAATTATATTGATGATTGCTATTAAGTTCTTTTATAGTGAGACTGCTATTAAGTCCCTTTCAAAACTGCAATGAGAACTCTGCCAGTCTTCCAAGTGTCATTAGTTAATTGCTCTTAGATAGTAACCAGACTTTCTCCTACTCGGAGAACATTCCAAGAGGTTGTAAAACAATTAACCAAAGGTCACAAATAGGGAACTAATGACTGATTATAGGTGCTGGGACAGAAGATAAAATATTGCCTGGGTTTATCTATACAAAACTTGACTAATTTCTTATAGATTTAAACCTTTAGTGAACCTGTGGAGCTAGACAGGTGATGGATGTTTAGCCACATAGTTACTCCAAATGGATATGCATGTAAACATTCTCTGTTGTAAACTTCTATTTGAATTTATGATTTGATTTTTGGTGTGAACTTGTGATGAGCTTTGTAACATGTGATCATGTATTCTGAAAGATGTATAAGTACTTAGGACAAAGAGATGAGGGGCAGATAGAATAGAGAGATACAATGGAGAGATAGAATAGAATTTTTTTTATCTTTCCCCATTTAGAGTAGTATATAGAATAGAATTTTTTCCTTTTCCCAGATAAAATAGAAGTTTTCCTTTTCCCCACTTAGGACCTTTCCGATTTTCCCTTACATAGCTTTCATAAGAAACTTTTAACCACTTAATAATAAATACTATAACCACATCTCTAAGTGTCTTTTCTTCCTGCGGCTTCCAACTAGCAGGGTGAAAGTTAGAGCCCAGCAGTTTCTGCTGAGATAGAACAATGGCTATTTTCTTAATGCTTTGCTGTTTTTAGGATGAAGTGGTAAGTTCCAGAAACTGAAGTTTCTGGCCTTAGAGGATCACAGAAGGCAGGTCAGCTATAGTAGCATAGTAAGTAAACTTTTCTAGCGCAGATAAGTAAGCTTTTATTATATAGCAGTCCTAAATATATTGTAAGACCAAAGTCTTACCCTGAATCTCGTAAGACAAGTCTTACCCCCACTGATGCTCTTCCTGTTCTGCTGCCTCAAGAAGAACCAACAAGAAGAAGAAAAAAGATTCCCCACCAAGCCGAGGCTGGCTCCTGGCAACTCACTGTGGTACTTGAGAGCTGTCCTTGCTTCAGAAAGTTGATCACATCTAGACAAAACTGCACTGAGCAGTTTGGTCTTCATATGAGTCCCAAACAACGGGAGTGATGGCTATCCCAAAAACTGTTGTCTGTGTGTGGGATATGTTCTTCTAGCTTTGCTATCTTGTCTGCCTTTAGTGAGGGAGGAAGCACCTAGACTCACAGAGACTTGATGTGCAAGGGTTGGGGGATGCCTAGGGGTGTCCCAACCCTGCTCAGAGGAGAAGGGGGAGATGGGGGAAACACTGTGGGAATGGGTTAACCAGGAGTGATGCAGTGAGCAGGACGTAAAGTGAATAAGTAAAAAGTAAATAAAAAAGAGAAAAGGAGGAGAAGAAGGAGAAAGAGGAGAAGGAGAAGGAGGAGGAGGAGGAGGAGGAGGAGGAGGAGGAGGAGGAGAAGGAGAAGGAGAAGAAGAAGAAGAAGAAGAAGAAGAAGAAGAAGAAGAAGAAGAAGAAGAAGGAAGAAGAAGAAGAAGAAGAAGAAGAAGAAGAAGAAGAAGAAGAAGAAGAAGAAGAAGAAGAAGAAGAAGAAGAAAGAGCTGCACTGAGATTAGAGGAGCTTTTGAAGGCTAGACCTGAAAGTCTTACTTTTACTAGTGGCTTTGCAGAAAGACTACACATATACAAATTCTCACTATTCTCTTGATGAGGACTGATGCAGGGTCTGGGGCCTGCATTGTGGTGGGAACATCGACAGGATAGATTTTATGATGAGCTTATATTCCTCAAGCTCTCCCTTATTATCTCCAAGGGTCCCTGAGGGAACAATGATGCACAAAGCTCATATTTAATGTCTACCAGGAGAAAAAAGTGCTGTTTATCATTCTATCTCCACTTCTATGGGCTTTGGGGATGGATGTTTAGAGAAAAGAGCTGGCAGGTGATGATGATGTAATACTCAACTGTATCAGTACACAGTAAGTGCTTCCAGTAAGAAGAACATATATGCTATTGGGACCATGATACAAAATACATTCCCAAAGTTTCCGTATGGCAATGGGTTCATGAATCCTCATTTTGCCTCATAATGGATCAAGTAGAGCTTTCAAAAGGCAGAATATGCATCATCCTCATGCTTACTCCTGAGATAATGCCTACATGGATTTTTGTAGCTAAAAAACAAAAAACAAAACAAAAAAAAACATGTGTACTGACCTGCTCACACAGTGACATATATATCCTCAGACCATTTGATACAGTGCCTGAATTGGGTACAAGATGTAGTAAAAGGAAAGACAGAACCCAAAGTAAAGCTGCCCTTGAGATACTATGGCTTAATCCCCTGACATTCAGAGGATGGATGTATCTGAACCTCAGAATTCCGATAATATGACCATTGTGTACAATGAGATTGGTAAGCAATGGTGACTCAGACTACGAGGGGCTTGTATTCATATTCATGAAAAAAGTATAAATGGAGGCTACTTTAATGTTTTCTGATTCTCTTTTATGTGGGGAGAGAGAGAGAGAGAGAGAGAGAGAGAGAGATTGAGAGAGAGAGAGAGAGATTGATTTAGATAAAGTTTTGTAGAGAAATAACTGAAACCACTAATCAGAATATAGTTCATTCTTTCATAGAGAGAGATTCATGGTGCTAATCTGTGAGCCATGTGTTCTGTTAACAACAAGGAAGGGAAGGAACCATCTCTGCCATTTTGCGTTTCAGCAGGAAAGAGCATATCTAAAGTCTGAGCTTTAAAAAGAGTATTCATTTAAGCACGATGGATGTCTTGTGCTTATGTGATATATACAAGGGTTTTGAACAAGGAACTAGCTGTACTACTTTAAAGTTCATTAAAGATACCTGGTTAAAGGATATGTATTTCAGATATGTGTTTGGAAAACTTTGGTAACAAAAAGTATAAATTAAAGATGTCACATATGTGAAGTGACCAGATGTGAAGAACATGAAGACCATATCATATTGTATGATAGGCCATATCATATCAGATGACTAGTGGTTAAGAGACATGAAATAAAATGTTCATTTCAGTCACGAGCGCTTTTGGCTGCCTTCTCAGAAATGAAATTTTTCATGTACAAAGGTAGATTGTAGTTAATTGTTATTTTATTTTCAAAAAACATATTAAAAACTTAGAGCTAAAGATATTGAACACTGAAAATAACCAGACCCCAAATCTGTACAGTTCAATAAACTTTTATACACTTAGAATAATCATTTATGGCTGTGGGGCTTCACATTGGATTTTACACTTTAACTCACTATTGAGTTTATTTTTATATGCAACCTAAATAAATATAAATAATAAAATATTATAATAAATATAAAATAAATCTGGAGTTGCTTGAAACCATTCCTGTGTTCAGGAAATAAATAGCATATTTTAGCATCGCTTCTCATTTATATTGACCCACACAAAGTGATTTTTCTATCAGTAAGTATTTTTGATTTCCAGAGTCTGCCATAAAGCAATCAATCAATATTTCAATACAAGTTTACAACAAACACCATAAAAACTAAAAGTGTTAAGAGATAAGTAAAATAAGAATTAATGAGAGACTATGCTGCTAGGAAGTATGTAATCAAAGATTGCAGAAGTAAGATAGCTGATAGTTTTCTCTGGAAGAAATCAAGTGTGTTAAAATAGAATTTCTAGCACTACCTCAGCACCAAACCTTGCGTTCTACAATTCAAGCATTCTAAATTCCTCAACACATTGAGAATGGGCTGGAGACAAGGAATGAATGGGATTTTACACTTCATGTCTTCAATAATTATGGGACCAAAGTTCCTTCAATATCTTATATCTCCCAGGATCATAGTAGACTCAAAGAGAAAGAAGAGGAATAATGGCATCCTCAAACACAGAAAAATGAGTGTTATTCTAACAAAGTGGGTACTAATAAATTACACATCTGCCAAAGAAAAGTCTTGGCTTGGAGAGGGTTTCTTGAGGAAGAGGTGTTTGGGAGTGGCAAAAGAATGACATCAAGTCAATCATGGAAACAACAAACAGTTCTGTGTTCTGCTCAAGTTGACTCTTCAGACAGCTGCTTATATAGCTCAGCTCTTGCAGACCAAAGCCCAGTCTTTTATTTAACTATCAGTCATTAGCCCAGGTTCCGTTTTGCTTATCCCATGAATCAGCATTTTCTGACTTTAGCCACTTGATTCTTAGAAAAAGAGAACAAGTACTAGTACTTTTTTTTTTAACATAGCAAATGAACTCAGAGATCTGTCTGCCTTTGTAAGCACAAACAGTAAGTTTATCTGGGTGGGATCCCATTCTGAAATTACCATTCTCACCACACATGAACCTAAATTTGCTCTGTCCCAAACTGATCTCAAATTCATAAATCTGCCTGCCTTTGGAAGCACAGACAATAAGCTAGCTGTGATCTGACGCTGAGATCACCATTTTCACCTCACCTGGACCTAAATCCATTCCTTCTGTCCCAGACTAACCTTGAATTCCAAAATCTGCCTGCCTTTTTATCCTTCTGATGAGCTAGATCATTAATGCAACTGCCTTTGTTCTTTTAGGTCCACAAAGTTCCTCATACAATTCATCTTTCATCCTTATATTTTGCATAGTTGAGAAATAATACATCTTTGAACTCATCTTTGTTTTCAGAGGTTTTTCTGACAGCCTTAAAGGGTGTCTTGAGTGTCATAGCATTTACCATTTTGCTGAGGAACACATTCTTTCCTCCCAGTCTTGTGCTGTTTTTAATAATCATAGAGTCATTGACCTTAAAAGGGAGAGCATTACCTGAGGGAGGAAAAGGAAAATAGGTACCTTATTATATAAGCAAGTCTATGCCTAGCAACCACCACCACTCATCGATACCCATGCCCTGCTGGCTCTGCTCCAGGGGTGGGGAACCACGTCACCCCATCCCTTCCACAGCCATGTAGGACTTAGCACCTGTCTGTGAGTTTCCTGTTTTGTTTTTTTTTTGTTTGTTTGCTTGTTTTTTGCTTTTTTTGAAAACCATTAAATTAAATTCTTCTATCATGCCCACTTCTATCACTTTCCATCGCTAACTATTTGGTGGAATTTATATATAATATATGAGTGTTTCCTAAAGTATCATCCAGAGACAGTGCTTTATTTTTGAGTGAATTGAAAACACTTTGCAAAATTTAAAGTTTAATAAAAGTATATAGTCAAATTTTTTAAAAGTTTCATATATAACAAGAACTATATAGACCATTTAATCCAAGCCTGTAATATTGCTGCATGTATTATAGAGCTAGATAAGGTATAGGTTCTTCAAGACCAAGAACAAATTTAAGATAACTCAGGTATCTCAAACCTGCTGTAGTCAACATACAATGCTTACTTTCCTTCTCAGATTTTTTCCTGTTATGTTAATTTTATTTTATTTCCTCTAATATACTCTTTTTTGGAGACAATTCTTACCCTATAGCACAGGCTACAACAAAATCATGGCGAGTTTTCTCCCTTAGCCTTCTAAGTGATGAGATTACACATGTGAACTACCATACTCACAAGATCACAATTTTTAAAAAGTATATATTTCACAGAATTATTATTGGCAAGAAAATCCTAGAGGCTAAAAAAATGCTTAGCACTATATAGCACATCAATTGGGCCCATTGTGGTTTTGTCACACAGGCCAGAGAGGAAAATAACTTAGGATGTAGTTGAAGAAGCAGTTGGGCAAGAAAATTTTGTGTCTTTAAATATTTTCAAAAGACATCAAAGTTTATGTGGCTTAAAATTGGGCACCAAAGGTTTCAGGAGGTGTAAAATATGTTTTGACTTGCTTGTGAAATTTTTTTAAACACTTATCTCTCATTTTTTAAATTTGTATGTGAGTGTGAGTGCACGTGTGTGTGTGTGTGTGTGTGTGTGTGTGTGTGTGTGTGTATGCGTGCATGCATGCAATAACCCTAAGGTTGAATAGTGGTACAATAACCAAGAGCTCTCAAATTGGACTTACGATCTACTCAACAGAAGGAAATCAATGCAGTACTTAAACCTAGAGAACTATCCTGGGCTTGTGGAATCATAGAATCTATAATTACTACTCTATTAAAATAGCACGATCTCTAACCAAACTCTACATATTTGTCTTTACAACCAAAGATAAGTATAATTCAAAGCCCTAATCAAGGAAACTTTTTTTTTTTTAACAGATAGAAACCATTACAGAAAACCATAACCAATCAAAATGAGTTTTGGAGCTCAGTACCAACCGATACATCTACAGCACAACTCCCACACCTAAGGCTGAGGGATCATTGAAGAAGAGGGAACAGAAAGAATGTAAGATCCAGATATGAGGGTGGTCATTGTGAGATTATGTCTCCCAGAAATGTCAGAAACTACAACATTAAATCTTACAAACATGGCTGCCTAAATAGGATATGAACGAGGAAGACATCAATAGATACTCTAAAGTGAAAGGGGTGGAAGCTCAGAAAACCCCATCCTAAGAAAAAGAACTACAGGCAACTAAGGAATACTGAGAGAAGGAGAAATTGTTGTATCCAAAGAAGAAAACATCAATTGGTTATCCAATACCAGATGGTCACCTCTAAAACCATAGTTATGTAAGTGACACTTATACAGACTGAGCAGGTTTTATATATCAATTTAAGTATATGTAAAGATGTGTGTATAACAATATAGAAGTGTCTAAATAGGAATATATTCCTATACATAATATAGAAACATAAAATAATAGTAATATACATACACATATGTAACAAAGAAAATGAGGTGATGAATTTAAAAGTAAGTAAGGGGTTTGTGTACATGGAAGAGTTTTGAGTAGTAAAAGGATGAGGTAAATGATGTAATTATAATCTCAAAAAAAACTTTTTAAAAAAGTATTTGCCTGTATAGCAGACATTTTATCTTTGCTCTGGTAGCTGATGTCCTCAAACATCAGACTTGTGAGGCTCTCAAATATTGAGATTCCTTGGCTTAAGTCCCATCTTTCTTCCTTTTTAACTCCTAACGTTCTTACGCTCTCCTGTGTCTGCCATGTTTGAGAACTGCAGGTTCAGTCTGGGGCCTCTTGCTTGCTGGTACAGCATGCCGGTTACAAGCTGTGTCCTCAATGTCTCTCAATTCGCCATTTCTCTGTTTCCCCTCTCCTTTGTCTTTTATCTTATCTCTCTCTTCCCTTCTAATCTTCCTTTCACTGTCTCTTTGCTTCTATGCTCTCTCTTCCCTTTTCCCTTTTCCCTTTACAGGGGATTTTTCTCTCTTAAAACTATAAATTATGTCCAGGCATTGCTTGATCATAAATTAATGAAGAATGTCTAACAAAAAAAATTTTGATAAGAAGGTTAAAGATTGAAAAGACAGATGAAACAAAAACAAAATAAATGAATAAAACTGAACTAGAAAATTTCAAAAACCTACCATTTTGAATCTGCAGTCAGTGTTAGTCTATTCATAGTGCTCTCTGGATTCCCTCCCTTCCTCATCCTGGAGAAGTGAAAAGCATTCAGTGGCTAAATCAGAGTCTAGTGATATAACTTTTCATCTTCATTCAAAAAGCTTCATTTCAAGAAAACATAGTTAATTAAATTCTTTCCCCCTTCTTGACAAATAGCTATTACGTTGATCTTTAGTAATTAAAGAGTTGCTTTGTTATAAAAGTCTAACAGTTAATTCCTTGCAAGTGGTCAACAGTTGTCACTGTATCGTGGGCACAATCTAACATTATGGCTATTAGTCTCAAGGAGGCCAGGATACTTTTCCTCTCCTCTCCTCTCCTCTCCTCTCCTCTCCTCTCCTCTCCTCTCCTCTCTGTTCCTTTTCTTTTTTCTTCTCAGTAACAACTTGCATTTTTCTGTGAAACACTTGAGATATCTGCACATTCATCAGTGTTGCTTTATTATTCATTAAACAAGTAAAAAAGGTTTCATCTTTTGATAACTAGAATAAGAATAACTGAAAACAAAATCCAGGAGGATGGGAAGCTAATGTCGAGGGTGAATTATTTTCTTCAGCTGCCCATATTGAGGTCTAGGAGAGATCCACATTATTTAATGATGTCTGGTATGGAAATATCCTCTCATGGAATCTGAAATATCTCCAAAGCTCAAGATACTATGATACACCTTGGTTGTGTAGGGAAAGTCAAATATTCCAGAAGTGCTTGACTGCTCACCAATCGAACTAATGCAGATAAGACACATTATTCAATATGGTACAATACTGAAATGTCAATGATGAATACATTCTTTTGGAACACAGTAGGAAGTTCTGATTTAAACTTGCATATTTTCCTCAGTATATTCTCTGTGTGGATGTATGCTTGGCTCCTTTCTCTATATTAAAACCTAGACCTGAGTTCATGTTAGTTCTGGAAAGAAAATCCATACTGTAAGAGCTTAATAAGTAATAGTAACAGAAACAGGTTCAGTACCTATAATCTGTCAGGAACTGGGCTGAAACAATTTCACAAGTTCTGTGCAACAATTGTAAACTATATACTCCAAATGGAATCATTGAATATGAACGAGAAAGTTAGGACTCTAAGAGATTAAAGGAATCTTGAACCTCAAATTTGAGTATGAGTAACTATAAATACCACACCTTTAAATCTTGCCTTTTTCTTTGTATGACATGCTGCACGTGAGAGCATTAGAGATGTGTCAATGTACAAGCCATATGGTCAGACACTCGGCTGCCTGCTAAGCTTTAATAACCGTTATGTTTATTACACAGAACATCTTGCAAAGTGCGGCAGCATACATGCTCATGGTAGAAGAAAAGGAAATCATCACTCAGAGCTAAATTTGTTAATTTTACGTATTTTAATATAATAGTATTCATACTATATGTAACGTTTGCTGTGGTATTTACCACTTACCATAATGATCTAAAGTAATCTACCAATGCATATAAATACCATAATATCCCACTGTGGGAATAAAACATAATTAATCGAATTATTTCTTAGATAGTTAAAATTTTTCCATGTAATAAACAATAGTGTCTTTGTGAACGAAGACGTTTTTTGTACCTTGGCTTTTTAAATTATCAGATTTGTACTTAGTAAGTAAAATTAGAAACTATAGTGGGATTTTCTTGGACCTGACAGTGGAATAAATAAGATATGGGGCTTTCAATATAGTTTAAAGCTTAGATCTTTTGTATGGGCAGTCTCCTAGTAGTTTATTTAACTTAACTAGATTATTTAGGCTATGACTTGTCACATGACTAGCTCTAAACCTTTCTACACCACTGCAGTTGATGTCTGCTCCTCTGTGTCCTCTCAGATTCTCCCACTTCTGCTTTCTTCTCCTTGATCACTCCTTTGCTGGGAAGTTCCACCCACCACTTGGTTCACAGGTATTGGTCGCCAGCTCTTTACTATAACCAGTCAGTAGAGAGGCAATCTCCGGTACATTTCTAGATTGCCTTTAGGCAGGTGAGGAAGGATGAATATTTACAAAATAGAAAACCAGGTGATGGACATAGAAATGACAATACCAGCATCCTGCTAGTACTCAGATCTCTGTTGTAGAGAATTAACAGTTGAAGATACAGAGATACTGCTTCACACAATGTGAAGAAAGTTTACACCAACAAGAAACACATTTTTTTCATGATTTGAGTGGATAATATATTTCTTTTCATGACTTGAATAGGTAGGGGTAGGTGATCATGAGTTTTATTCTGCTGTTTATTACTTATATGGGTTTGAGTAAATGTCTAATGTGTCTGAGTTATTTCTTCATCTATATACTCAGTATATTACCAGCCAATACTGGGAGTCCTAATAGGAGCTATCTGGAAGGATAAATAGACAATTACTACCATAAATTATAAAATTACACTTTGAAAAGATATGTAGTTTGCTTTTCAATTTTTAAAATATTTTTATTTATATTTATTTTATGCATTTGAATATATATGTTATATATATATATATATATATATATATATATATATATATATATATATGCACTTGAATTATATGTATGTACCCTGTACACCACTTGGTGTTTGTGGAGGTCAGAAGAAGGCATCAGATCTCTTGCAACTAGAGTCATAGGTAGTGATAAGCATCAAGAGGATGCTGGGAACTGAACCCAGGTCATCTGCAAGAGCAGCTCAACTGCTGGTGTTGCTCTGACCTCTCCTTTTTAATCTTAAGGACTTCCTCAGCATCTCTTTGCTTCACAGTTCTGTATGTATATAAATAACTCCTTTATTTTCTCTAGCAATTTTAGAGTTTAGAATATATTTGTATGTATCTAATACCAGCAAAACTGAATATAGTTTTGTGTTATTATTGGTCACTGAAGTTTTATTTTTCTTGAGTTGGTTGTCTACATCCCTTCCTCATTTAACTCATCTGTTTGCCTATGATGTGTATCCTGGGCCATAGCTGATAGGAAGTGCTTGCTGAGTGAGTGATGGAAGGGATTAAGAGTAGGAAGTTAGGGAAGGAAGGAACAAGAGAATGAGGAAAGGGAGAAGAAAGGCTGGTCAAGAACTATGTATTTATTACTAATTTACTTTTATTGTTATTTTTAAAAATTAATATTTACCTACTAATTATTATTATTAGTGTGTGTGTGTGTGTGTTTTGCCTGCTTGTATATCTGTGCACCACATGGATGCCTAGTGTCTAGGGTGTCTGTGGAGGTCAGAAAAGGGCATCCAACCCCCATGAACTGCAGTTACAAATGCGTGTGAACTACCAGGTGGATGCTGAGAACTGGATCTGAGTCCTCTGCAGAAACAATGTGTTCTTGATAGCTGACGCCTTTCTCTAGTCTCACTCATGTTATTTTTATTAAGGTTATAGATTTCAGGCATTCACTTACTGTAACGAAATTTTCCATTTAGTATTTGAGGTTTTCGATTGGGCTTCGTGGCTGAAGTACAGTCAGTGTCGCTTAGTGGATGCAGTCAGGTCTCCCTACTCCTGAAGGACCCACACAATGCTTTCTAAATTAGCAAGTATCCAGATTGTTGTTGCTCTGCATGGAGGAGTCCACACCTCAGTTGCCTCTGCCTTGTCTGTTGCAACTAAGAAGACACTGCAAGGCTCACTATTCAATGAGCACATTTTTGAACGGGAATTTAAATATGGTGCACACAATTATCCTTTACCTGTAGCCCTGGAGAGAAGAAAAGACATTTATATGTGGGATGTGGAAGGCAGGCAGTACTTAGACTTCCTGAGTTCTTATGGTGCTGTCAGCCAAGGACACTGTCCCCTAAAGAACATAGATGCCATGAAGAGTCGGGTGGACAAGCTGGCATTAACATTTCGGGCTTTCTATAACAATGACCTTTGTGAATATGATGAGTACATAACCAAGCTTTTCAACTACAACAAAGTTCCGTCTATGAATACAGGAGTGGAGGCTGGAGAGACTGCAGGTAAGCTTGCTCGTGGTTGGGGCTACGCTGTGAAAAGCATCCAGAAATACAAAGCAAAGATTGTTTTTGCTATTGGAAACCTTCGGGGTCGAACATTGTCTGCAATCTCCAGTTCCACAGATCTGACCAGTTATGATGGCTTTGGAACCTTCATGCCAGGCTTTGAAACCATCCCATATAATGATCTGCCTGCACTGGAGCGTGCTCTTCAGGATCCAGATGTTGCTGCTTTCATGGTGGAGTCCATCTAGGGTGAAGCCGGTGTTATTGTTCTGGATCCAGGATACCTGATGGAAGTTCGGGAACTCTGTACCAAGCACCAGGTCCTGTTTATTGCTGATGAAATACAGACAGAATTGGCTAAAACTGGTAGATGACTAGCTGTGGATCATGAGAATGTCAGACCTGACATAGTTCTTCTTGGGAAGGCCCTTTCTGGCGGCTTATATCCGGAGTTTGCGGTGCTGTATGATAATGAGATAATGCTGACCATTAAACCAGGCAAGAATGGCTCCACTTATGTCAGCAACCCTCTAGTCGGTCAAAGTGCCGTTGTGGTTCCTGAGGTTTTAGAAGAAGAGGATCTTGTGGAAAATGCAGGCAAGATGGTTGCTATCTTGAGAAAGGAGCTCATGAAGCTGCCCTCTGACATTGTGACCACACTGAGAGGGAAAGGGCTGCTAAAAGCCATCATTATCAGAGAAACCAAAGATTGTGATGCTTGAAAGGTGTGCCTGTGACTTCGAGATAACAGGCTTCTGGCCAAGCCAACCTACGACGATATCATCAGGCTTGGCCCTCCACTTGTGATCAAGGAGGATGCGATCCGGGAGTCAGTGGAGATCATCAATAAGACCATCTTGTCCTACTGAGAATAGGAACTCCGGGGAGCCATCTTCAGACAGGACTCTTGTGAAACTCTGCTTCCCATGGGCAGATTCGGAGTGTCAGTCCCCTAAAAGACTGAAATATATATTATATATTTCAGTCGATGCATAGTAGAGTGACACCTAGGAACCTGCAGGTGTGACAGAAGAGTGAGAGCGAAAGGCATCTCTTTGTTGAGGTTTGCCTGTGGGGGAACTTTCTAAGGAGAAACAGATCTATCTGTATACAGGCTGCAAATCGAGTCCTGCAGTAATTTACGTATGTTTTTACAATTTCCTTGCTGGTGTGAATGTTTTGTATTTGGAAGTTATTTCTGCGATACTATATAAGAAACTAGCTTAACCTCGTGCCTTTGAATCTTTGTAATCAATGAATGTTAAGGTGATTGAAGGTTAAGCATATGTAAAATACTAGTTTAAAGTAAACTTTGCATTGACCAACACCAGAATGTATTATATAAATTCTGAGAATCCATTACTAAATTATACTTTAAGTTGCCTGATTGCAATTTGTAAAACATTTATTTTCAGGATTTCTTTGAATAAAGCTGAATTTTTCTTTAAAAACAATATTTGATGTTTTCTGTCAGAAGCTTTGTAACTTAGCCTTTTCAATACTTTTACATTTTATGAACTCATCCAGCCATAGTACATGTTCAATATTTCTTTTGTTTTCAATTGAAAATAAATTAATCCAACCTAATTAATATTAGAATTAAAAACTTAGTTCATCATGAGAATTCCAGCATTACTAAGCCAATGGCATCCAAGCATTTGCTTATAGCCAAAAACAGTTTCAAAAAGCTTAAACAGCCAGCGCATAATTTTAAGGTGAGATTCAAAATTTTAATGTAAATTCTAAAGAATGATTTTGCTTTAAAGATGGATTTCTTTTCTTTATAATTCTTTAAAACATCAGCCATTGTGATGGACTTTACAGAAAAGTTAGTAAAGACACTACCCACATTTGCCAGATCTTTTTCAAGCCCCTGCAAACATGTGGATTCTCTTCTGCTGTCCTCCTCTTCCTCGTTCAACACTCATGTTCCTTTTCTGAACTGTTTAAAAGCAAACAGCAGGCAAGTCTCTACTCAGTGCTCCAATACAAATTTCACAGTATTGAAGGCACAGTCTCATATAGCTGCCACATACACACTCAGACATGGAGAAACATTTCTGAAACCAGAAACTGGGGGAAAATCTTTAGCTTCCAGTGGGGTTTCTTTTACTTTCTGCTCCAGGACGTTACACAGGATCTTGACCTACTTATCAATTTTCATTCTCTTCTGGTCAATCTCTTTCCCTGACTTTCATGTTGTCAATAATTTTAAAGACTATGGTTCTTGTGTTCTGTAATGTGTGCCTTTATCTGATTCAACATTTACTAACAGACATAAGTTAAAGTTGCTTGGCAAGAGCATCTATGAGACAACTCTGGGCTAACATCTGCATATTAGGGGCCAGGTGGTATTGAACCAGCTACCTCAAGCAACATTTTAACTTTGATATATGATAATATCAGGTTAATTTACTGTAAAGCATCATGTTCTTTGTGTAATTCATTAGGGTTTGTTATAGGTATGTTCACACTTTGCTGACATCTTTCTTCCTACCACAAGGTTTAACTTTACTGGTAGATCCTTCGCCAACATCATCATTGTCAAGTTGCCAAATGACAAAGTTTCATTTCCACAGTTGCTTCTGCATTTATGGTTTTCATATGTGTTAGAAGGAGCTTTTACATATCAACTGTTTTATATTCATGTATATCAGCATGGACTCATGAATGTATGTGGGATGCTGTCTTTTTCTTTATCTTTCTTCTTTCTCACCCTCTCCCCTCCCTATTTTTCTTCCCCTTCCTCCCTGTTGTATCAACTCTCTGTTTCTTGACAGGGTCCCATGTAGGCCAGGCTGGTGTCAAACTTGTGTAATACTCGAGACTAGCCTTGAATGACTGGTCTGCCTCTCTCCATCTCTCAAGTACTGTGATCCAGGGAGAATGAGAGATCCTTCTAGGCAGCATCTGCTCCCTCCAACACACTCCACGATTCTTGGAGAAATTTCCTATTTTCTGGTATAAATAGCATTATGTTCATTTTTGTTCTGGAATGAATCATTTATTCAAAGATTCTTCTTTCTATGTGTAAGAATTGATTACAAATCATGATCTGGAGCTCCGTATGTTTACAGAAAACAGGGAACCAGTGCTTCTAGAGTAATGAAGTTACATACTCATACACATATCTACAAGTATTTTCATGTGTATTCATTTTTTAAAAAACATAGATTTTCCAAATAATAAATTGTTCTTAGAATAAAAACATATCATTCTTTGAAAAATACCATTAAGAAAGAGAAAGGGGGTTGGCAGAATTGCTCAGTGGATGCAGGAGCCGATGCCAAGCTTGGTGACCTGAGGTTGGTCACTGGACCCTGTATGGTGGAAGGAGAGATCTGACTTCATGTAAGTTGTCCTCTCACTTCCACATATGCGCTGTGGTAATGCTTCCCTTTCCAGCCAAATAAATAAATAAATAAATAAATAAATAAATAAATAAATAGTAAATAAATGTATACATTTTGTTGAAAGAAAAGTTCATGTTTTTCCCAAAGCAGAGAATATTGATTGTCCTTTTTAAACATAAAAAATAAACTACCATATTCAATAAAATATTCATTGTACATGAATAAGTCTAATATACTGTGTAAATACTACTTGCTAACTGATGATACCATTGGGGCAGTCTCATTATATATTTTATTCTGACAAAGTACTTCTACTCAGACTATCTAATAGAATTGTATACTTTAATAAGAATATAAATGGGAGCTGGTGAGATGGCTCAGTGGTTAAGAGCACTGACTGTTCTCCTAGAGGTCATGAGTTCAAATCCCAGCAACCACATGGTGGCTCACAACCATCTGCAATGAGATCTCATGCCCTCATATGGGTGTCTGAAGACAGCTACAGTGTACTTACATATAATAAATTTTTTAAAAAAAGAATATAAATGGTCCAATTTAGAGTGAGCAAGTGTCCTAAACTGAAATCTGGCAGAAGAAAACATGAACCAGTTAAGAAATACATCAAAGGACACTCAACAGCATTGGGTATCAGGGACTTGCAAATTAAAGCATGAAGGTGCTATACCAGTTTGCTATGATGTTCAAAATAATAAGCCCAACTGTGGGAAGGAAGGCAAAGTGAAACTCTGTGTGTTAGCAGACATGAGCTGTGGGTGTATAAGCATGTCCCAAAGGCCCTAACCTTAAAGGTTCGGATCTCAGTGTGGTCATATTGAAGGTATTGGAACCTTTGTGAGGTGGCGCATAGGAGAAGTCTATAGGTTACTGGAGACATGTCCTAGAATGACATGGACCACAGACTCCTCCTCACTCATCTTCTCTTGCTTCCTGGCTATGAAGTAGATAGCTTTGCTCTACCATGTAATCTCACCATGATGTGCTATGCTGCCACAGGCCCAAAAGAAGCAAGGAATACCAGTCACTGACTAAAATGTCTGCATCTATGATTTAAAATAAACCTTAATCTTTAAAAAATATTTAAAAATTGTATGTGTATGTGCATCTGTGTGCATTCATGTACATCACATGTATGTGGTTGCCCTAAAAGCTAGAAGAGTATATTTGAGCCACTGGAGCTGGAGTTACTGGTGGTTGTGAGCTATCTGATGTGGGTGCTGGGAACTGAACCTAGGTCTTCTGTAAAAGCACTGAACAGTCTTAACCATGAAACTGCTTTCAATTCTCCAAACCTTAACTTCTAATCTTTGTAAGTTGATATCTTGGTTATTTGTCCTGGTGACCGAAAGCTGACTAAGACAGTATAAAGTGGGATAACAATATTCAATCTCATTGAAAATATATATTTACTTGTGACCCAGAAACCTCCCTTCTAGGTGGAATAGCAAGTAACACTTCCAAACATTTATCGGAGATTGAAAGCTTATATCTACACAAAGACGTGCTCTGACATGTTCATAGCTGTTCTTAAAAATATCAAAAAAACTTTCATTATAGTATTGAGCCATGTTGCTACTGAGAGGGCATTTGGTTGAATTTAATGTCATTATTTGACAATTTAATAATATACAATGAACTGGGGTCATATTCTGCACTCGCTACCTTCTCTGAACCCCTCCCAACTCCCATGACTCTCTTTCTTTACAAATATTTCTCTCTTACTTTCATGTGCTTCCTGTACCCCCTTGATCTATAGTGTTTACTTAGGGCTGCTTTTATAAGGAGTTATTTCTAGAGCATAAATTAAGAATCAACTTCAGAAAGTTATCTTCTGAATGCTCTATCTATCTATCTATATGATATGAAAACTTTATTCTTCAAAGCAGCTTGAATTAAATGTGTTTTCATCATAATATAATTGATCAATTCAATCAAATTCCTAGCTGTTTATTTTTGGCAGGGAGAGGTTTGTATACGTTCTTTGAGTCCTGTTATTCTAGGGATTAAGGGTTAAGCAGCACATCCATTGAGTTAAGTGAAGCCATAGGTAGCCTGAGTCTGGGCACAGGAACCACAAGATAGAACATATGAGGCAGATTGAAGACCTGGGCCAGAAGGCAGCACCTCCTGATGCTCACAGGACACAGCTGAGTGGCCCAGAGTCTGCACCCTAATCAAAAAACTAATTGGGATAGCCTTTCCTGTAAAAGACCCATTAAAGCCTGGGGTTCCTTGCCTGCCTCTTGACCCCTTCTGAGGCTGTGACTGGATCCATGGGGTTCCAGTTGAAAGGCACATGTGCCTCTGAGGCTGCCCAGTATAACTGACTTTGGGGTTCTCAGAAGTTTCCAAACCTTGCCTCTTCTGAATTTCCTGTTCCCTCCTGGCTCAGGAGTCCTTTAGAGAACTCATTAAAGACACACAGCTGGAAAGTTGCCTCTGGCATCTTGGCAAAGATGAAAAGAAAAAAAAACTTTTTAATTGATCTCCAAGGAATAGAAACCATAGCAAGATTTTAAAAGTAAGTGTCAGGAAAAATATCTCCTTGCGGGGTTCATTAAAACTTTGCCACTGTTAATTACAAAAAAGCAGCACTCCCCAGGCATATTCTCAGGGGACCAGGGGCCTTAGCCTTAGGGGAAGTCTGGGTTACTCAGTCACAGGGCACTACAGTAAGCGATTGGCCTCCCTGGGAGACTAGTGATCCCAACTTCCTATTAATGAATGAAGCTCTTCTCATTCACATACATTTATCTAAATAATAAATCAAGTACATCTCTGCATACTTTAAACCCTGTACTAAAATCTTTATATGCTTTCTTACCTTGTCCAAACTGGTATGGAAGGGCCTATGTGTAGGTGGGAAGAGCATGCCTGCCTTCAAGCTGGGCTTCCAGCAGAAAAATAAAGATGCCTTGGGATCAATTGTGAATGCTAGACCTATGAAACTTGCCTCTACTTGTTTTTTTCCTTTGTGAATAGGGAGGATTTGATACTCAGTATTCCATGCTCTTTTGATGTGAACAAAATATATATAAAAGATATTAAACTAGAATTTACTTAAGTTAGTTACATTTAACATCTCGTGTTCCTAACATACATCTACCCCAGCTGCTACTAACCACAAGTCCGACTCTATACTTCCCTTGACATATGTCCCACTTAGGCACTTTTGATGATGCGCTAATAAAGTAGAATCTATATGAACAAGCAGGTACTGAACTGGTATGTATTTATCCAGGTCCCCCTGTGAGCTTTCACCACAGCTGAAGGTATGGGACACGTTTGGGTTAATATGTCACAGAGTGTGTGTAGGTCCTCTGGGAAGCATGATAGATCTTATGGACAAGAGGGGTTTCATGAAGGAAAATGGAGAAGGCTGGAAGCCATAGGGCAGCACAATCTCTCATTTGCTCTTATGCTTTACTTTCAAAATGAAGAGGGAGGACGGGGCAGGGGGAATGCAGAAAAGAACACAACCTCATAAACATAAAAGTAAAAAACAGAAGTGGACAATCATAATTACCATAATTACTATAATTACCAGCTTCCTTCATGACAGATTCAAGTAAGCAATGATACTAGGTGACAGGACCCTCATAACTTGAAGGTCTTGTAGACTCTTGGTGCCATGCGGAGAAGCATTTAGTTCTGAAGGCATGGAGCTTTCTCTACCTTAGATACTCTGAATTACTAAGGCATGGAGATTATCCTTTCCAATGGAAAAATCTGATGGAAGTCACAAACCCAAACACTAACATTTATGTTATCAGTCATGGGACACTGACATCATATCCCTGCTGGTGCACTGAGGAGGAACATATAGCATGGCCTGTGTAGAGTTCTCCCCCACCAAAACCAAACCATCTCTTAAATCTAAAATAGGAGGTATTCGAACACTGGGACATTGTACGTAACAAACAGTCTGGGTTCTTCAAAGAATGTCAAGGACATATCAGACAAGGGATGTGAGGAAACTTCAAGAGGAAATGAGACTACACAAATGCAAACCTGACTGCAGAGAACAATCCTGACGAGGTGCTGAGTTGAAAACTATTCACAGTCATTTTCACATGATATTGCTTCATCAATATTTAATTTCATGCATGTGGTTTATATTTGTTTATCATGCCTAATAGCTGTCTTTGGGAAATACCAGTTATATTATTCAGAGATGAAAAGATGACTGAATTACACATATTTTATTGGGTTTTACAATGTCTAAATTATATTTTTCTAAGTCTCATTCATGACTATGGCGTTTACTGTGACCTGATGTGTTGGGATGGATTGATACTCATGGGACGAGAGCTTCACCATCATGAGAAAGAACATAAATAAATGATAAATAGAAATTATGTCACCGTGTTAATATTAGAGAGTAGCAAATACAGGAGAATGAGATATGAATGTTTATTTATAAATCTTCACAAAATTCTTGAGTAATAAAAAGTTAGAAAAAAATGACTTAATTCACTGTGACTAGAAGTCTGCTCAGTTTCATCAAAGATAGGAACTGTGTCAGATGGTAACGTAATAAATACTTTCCCCATAAAAACAGGAAGAATTTGAACATGTCCTCACTATCCAAATTCAGTATGGTAATGATGGTACAGGAAGTACAATAGAACACAAAAAGAAACAGAAGGTATTAAGGTTGGAAATGAAAAAGAACGTTGTCTGTCCCTCCAGGCGCCATGATTGTGTCTTCTGTACATTCAGGATAAGTGACAGAGTTGACATTTTGTCTTCCTCCTGTTTTAATTGGGGAGTTGTTGATGCTTTGGACATTTGAAGATGTTCCCCTTTACATCTACCTATTTTTGTGAGACATTTTATCGCAGGTGAAATGAAAGAACATTTGTCTAATCTATCAGGATGGTCAGATACTTTTTGCTTTCTGGTTGGTAATAATTGTATTTTCAGGTTAAAGCAACCTTGTTTTCTAGGATCAGGTCCATTAACGTGCGAGTAGAGGGTCTATGGGGTGAAGCGTCAATGTCATTTGTAGTCTAGAAGTGTGAACTGTGTTTATTTCGTTTTCATGGTCTCCTGACGGTGTTTATGCTTTTTCTGCCATTTTTCTTTGTGTGTGTCTGTGTGCAGCTGGACATACCCATGGATGTGTGCTCAGGGCCAGAGGAGGGCCTTACAGATCTTCTGTTGTCATCCTGCATTCTATCTCCTCAGGACAGGGTCTCTTAACTGAACCTGAGTCTCACTGTTGCAGCTGGACTGGCTGGCCCAGGAACTTGCTGGATCCACTTGTCTGCACCTTCCAATACTGGGGTTACAAGCATATGTAGCCACACTCAGCTCTTTTGTATGAGTGCTGGGGATTTGAACTCATATCCTGCTTGCATAGAAAACACTCTTACCCACTGAACACTTCCCCAACTCTTCTTCTGCCTTCCTGAACACATTGTATAAATTTGTGACACTTGCCTCATCATCCTTGTCATCTAAAGCCATTTTTGATGCATTCTGCATCCAGTTAAATAGAAATCCAGATCACATTTTCCTGAATTTGTGCATATATGAAAATACTTCTGCCAGAGCCTGACCAATACAGATGTGGATGTTTGCAGCCAACCATCAGACTGAGCATGGGGACCCCAAGGAAAGAGTTAGGGAAGGACTGAAGGAACTGAAGGGGATGCCAACCCCATAGGAAGAACAGCAATATTAACTAACTAGACGACCCAGAGCTCCCAGGGAATAAACCACAGAAAACCAACCAAAGAAAACATATGGAGGGAGGGACCCACGGTTCCAGCTGCAGATGTAGCAGAGGATTGCCTATCTGGCATCAATGGGAGGGGAGGCCCTTGGTCCTGTGGAGGCTAGATGCCCCAGTATAGGGGCGTTCTAGGGTGGTGAGGTGGGAGTGAGAGGGTGGGTGTGGGGAGCACTCTCATAAAGGCAGGGGAAGGGGGTGGGATGGGGTCTTACAGAGGGGAAACCAGGAAGGGGGACACTTGAAAAGCAAACAAATAAAATAACCAGTTAAAAAGAAAATGCTTGCATTAAAGGTAAAATTTTATACTGCTGTGGCCTTGGTTTCTTAAATTCTCTACACAATACTTTTGAATATTACTTGGAAAGTGGTTAAACATGTTGTGATAATCTGTTATGTAGTCAGCTAGCAATCTTCGCTATGGACAGAATAGCCTGTGATGCAGGGACTTTTCTTCCCATTATTGATTCCAATTATTGATTCTTTCTTTCATTCCCATTTCTTTAAGATTCTGCTCAGTGGTGCATACATTTAAAAGCATTTTACTCTGGCTGGTGGGAACAAGAGCTATTCCTGGTATTGCATAAAGGAACCTCTCTCCCTGTTCCTTTCCTGCAGCCCTATGAGGTTTCTTAGAGACATGTTGATCAGTTCTTGGCTACTAGTTAAAGAAATTTGTGGTTCTTGGGAGCTCTCCTTATTGTCTCTCTGTGGCATTTCTTTTTCTGGTCCTGCTAATATCAGCCAGCTTAGCATTCTAAGAGTCTGAAACTTATTTCCTAAGCACATAGATTACTGTGCTCTGTTTTGGTTCCATCTCTCCAAGCACCAAGCTGAAGCTAACATGGAGCAAGATCACCCATGGACTTCACTTGAATCTGTGAAGTGGAAAGATGGATGGAATATGGACCACAAAGACAAGTCATACCTGTCCAAAGAGAGTCTTTGTGGAGAAAGGCCAGAAGATCATTTCTACTTTAAAAGCAACCCCCACAGATACCTTCTTCTGGTGTCTTTGAATGAGTACAGCTTAGATGCACATAAAACATTGGTTTATAAGGAAAAGTGCTACAAATTGGGCTCTTGTGTCTTATGAATCCATCGGAGTTATTTACAAAAATGCCATCAGCTTCAAAAATAGTTGAAAGGAGCCATAAAGCACTGGTAAAACCCATTATCCATGGCAGCTATCTTTTATAGAGCAGCAAGTTAATAAATACCACTCAGCTTCCCCTACAGGAAATGTATGATTAGGTTCCTACAGATCCCTGCTCAGAACATTTCATCACCTGAAAAGTGTTCGCACCATGTAGGTTTATTCCTTTGCTGATGTCCTTATAATACAAGCCTGTTTCACCGGGTTGAAAACCTGCTCCTTTACACAAACCTTTTAATGGCATGATACTTGGCAAGTGTTTTTCCAATTCTTCCACAACTTCCTTATCTTGCAACCAGCCTTTATTGCAAGTTGAATATTTTTCCTTCTCTGTCCCTCTGTGGAATCTGTGCACCAGCCTGTGCTAGCTCATAAAGGTGTCTCATTTTCTTGTTCCAGGGAAACATGATGACAGAATTGACTGATTTCAGCCACACAGTGGGAAGGAAGAACACAAGTTCAACACCAGTCTGAACTACATAGTGAAACCAACACAACACAAATAAACAAACAAACATCTGCCCACAGAATCAGCCCAGGCATACACATTACCAAAATGATACCTATTGCAGAGGTCTGTGGAGGAACATCTATTATGTACTCTAGGATGGAATACAGCACCATAGTTTTATCTGCAGCTAATCAGTTGTCCAAACAAAAGACAAAAATTGTATATAATACACTTCAATTCAGATTATTAGCCCACCAGAAAATCTACAATGAAAAGACCAGTAGCAAGCACTGAAATATCTGTGATTATGATGACTACAGGTGTGATGATTAATGTAGGGAAATGCACATGCTAAACATACATCCAAGAAATAGAGAAATAAATATAAATATCAAGATTTGAGACATAAAGAAGACAGGAGATCATGTCTTTTTTTTCACACCCAGAGGTCAAAGTGTTCTACTTGGATCTGGAAATTTGAGTTAAAGATCTGAGGAGTATATTTACTTGATAAGGCTGGACATCAGTAATGACAAGATGATCAGGTAAGATCAGATGAGAGAAGAGAGAGGGAGGCAGGACAATGAACACACAGACAAATATCGTCATTGTTAAAAACAGGTCCTCATCTACCAGTAGCAGATAACTCAATGCAATGAAACAGAACATGAAAAATGGACCAAAAATAAATGAAGGCCAAGAATATCACTTGGTGATAGAGTGTCCAGTATTCACCCAACTCTGATCCCCAGAACCACAGAAACAAAAGGAAATTGTTATTAGAAGAAAATGAATTGTTGAGAGGAAAGAGTAAAACTGAGATCTAAACATGAACATGACTACTAGATAAAATCTCATTTCTCCAAATTATTAGAAGGAGTACAAATATAAAATGACAAAATAGTTTTGCTTTGAGTTTTCTACCCAAAAGTGAAATAGTTTAACTCAAATTCTTTTTTTAAAAAAGATTTATTGATTTTTATGTAGGTGAGTACACTGTCGCTGTCTACAGACACACCAGAAGAGCATTCCGGATCCCATTACAGATGGTCATAAGCCACCATGTAGTTTCTAGGAATTGAACTCAGGACCTCTGGAAGAGCAGCCAGTGTTATTTTGTTGTTTGCATAGCATTCACCCTCTGTGGAAAAAAATGGACACTTAAAGTAATTTTGACTTACACTTTGCACATGGATAAATATAACAAATATTTTTAAAAAGCTATAAGATCAGTCTAAGACCAGATAATAGAACCCCAAACATCATGACTTTTCAGTCATGATAATAGATGTCAACAAACTACTTGTTAAAAGAATTTTAACAGATTTTCTGATTTTTAAAAAGTTCAACTTTACTCTCTTTATAGGAAAGACGTAAACCAAAGAGATTACTCGGATTTAGAAAGAGAAGTCTAGACAGTAGAATGCCTGACTAGCCACAGTCAAAGAGTGAGCCATAAACTTCATGTCAGACGAGGTTTAACCCAGACCAAAAGCACAAATGAGATATAAAGAATGGAACAATACAGTGATGGTGGCAGACAGTCGACAGCTAAAATGCCATACACAGGAAATGAAGCAGAACCAGTTTCCATAAGGAGGACACACACACCAGTAAGGTGGCACCTAAGTGACTGGAGAGGTTACTTTACTTTTCTCAGTCATATCAGATCATGGGGTAAGTGAATACACAGTGGTAGAACAGACAGAAGTATCTGGTGAATGTTCCAGAGACTCTGACTCCACAAGACAACAAACCTTCTTGGCAAATGCCACGAGAGCTTTCAAGCAAAGCCAAGCTAAGGGCAGAGATTAAACAGTTCATAAAACTGGTTGCAAAAATAGAAAACAAAACAGGTATAGTTTTTCTCAGAACAGTTTAAAAATCAAGAATCATTGAGTTAAAGAATCAAAAATTTAAAAAAAAAAGCATTTTAAAATTTCAAAATTAGCAAACTATATAAATGTATGGGGAAATGTTTGAATGCTACTCAGAGAGGTCAAGTGGCAAGCCTTCCATGTTCTTAAATAGGACTATGAATATTTTAAACACATCAACTTCCCTGTAAGCTGCTCAATAAACAGCATGGAGCCCCACTGTAGGCAGCAGTAAGATTCACTCATTTTTAACTTACACAGGACGATGCTAAAAGCATGCTGAAAAGTACAAAGAATGAACAACACACAAACTCTACAAGAGAAGAATGATGTTTAAGCTTGGCCTTCTTATTACTTCAGACACCATAAAATTATTGCGATTTAAAGATTTAAACACTAAGCTACTGACATGTGGCTGAAGAGATACGTGATAAATCAGTTCAAATCAAAAGACTTTAGATAACTAAATGAATATCTACTGGGATTTGTATGGTCCATTTAGAGGCTCAACTCAGTGAGACCACAATGGGTTACGTGATAAACGTAACACAGTTGCCAGCCATGCTGATAGTAGTTAGACTGGCCCTCACACTACATTGTTACCTATCTCTGAAATCTAGGTCCCTTCTGAAGGGACCTAAAAGCAAGGGGAGGGATGTTACCTACTTGGTCAAGGGAAGACCATGCCAATCCACAAATAGTTAAAATCAATCAGCTGTAAAATGTATTTTATGTATTCAGGCTTCCAGTGCTGGATTCTTTTGTTATGAAAGGCTGGCATTTGAGAAATGTCCATCTAGAACGTAGACTAACCAAGACAAAGTAAATGTGATTCAGTCATACAAAAGGATAGTAAAAAAGCATGATTATCTGACCCTTCTTGTATGTTGGCCTTGTACTTATTTGCACTCTTAAAATTCATGTAAAATGGCTAAGCGTGAGGACATATGTTATTAATCTCAGTGATGGGGAGGCAGAGCCAGAGGCAGGAGAATCTTTGTCAGTCAAAGTTTATTTTGGGCGATGCAGTGAGTTTCAAGCCAGCCAGGACTAAATGGCAAGGTTGTTTCATTAAGGAAATCACAAATAATATTATGTAATATGAACTACTTAGTAACATTCATTTTTATCCCAATGCTGCACCGCAGTGACCCAGTTCACCCGTGTCAGTGTCTTGTCATCTACAGATATTCTGTGAATCATCTAACACAGTTTCCCAAAACATACCGTGTTCAGATTTCTTCAAGTAATTTGAACCATTATGCACTTTAAATCCATGTATAAGCACCCAGTGGAAATATTTGTAACCAAGCGAGACGCACCCACTGATATAGCTGAACGTTCTTCCTTAATTTTGGTATATGTTTATAACTTCTGAGTTTGACTGTGATTCTGTAAAACACTACAGGGACTAGCTTGGAGCTTCTGCCTCTGATTTCCTGTGTGGTACCAGCTGAGCACAGTGCATGACATTTGGCGATTTAAAGCCTTCTTCCACAGTTGATAGACATTTTACTTGTGACTTAAGTCTGCTTTCTGGTTTTGTCTTGTCTTATGTTCTCTGTTCCTTAGCACACGCCTCCCTTCACAGTCAATACTCGTTCCAGGGTTTTGTGGCCATCCAAACCTTTCAATGTCCAATGCAAATTCTGCCTCTCCTTAAAAAACAAAACAAAACAAAAATTAAGTAAAAAACCCAAATAATGCTTCTCAATTATTCTGTTATCATAAGCCTCCTTCATAATTTATTAAGCTGTTTTGTTCACTGACTAATTAAGATTTTCCCATCATATTATACTTCATGTTCATGCCTTATTATGGTAGACTACATGAGATAAGAAATCATGTCTTACAATACTGTGCATCCAAACTGAATCTGAACTTCACATAAAATGGTTTTTTTGGCCTAATGTAGACAAAAGGAAGATTCTTATTTTCAAATTTTGACTTATTTCCCTGTATCATAGAGAATATCGGAACAGGTGAGGAGCTCGAGTTGTCTTAGAGCTTACTGTCCTATTTCTCCTTAGCTGAACACTACCTACATTGACCACGAGATGGCACCAACACCAAATAAACATTTTCTGCAAGTGTTCCTAACCTATTATTTTATTTTTTTACTAAGCAATTTTTTTTTCACACAATACATTCTGATTATGAATTCTTTTCCTCAAACACCTCTATGGTCCTCCTCTCTTCCACACTTCTTTTCTTGCTCTTTCTAGAATACAAGCAGGCATCTAAAAAATAAATAAGATAAAACAAAAACAAACCAGAACATGATATAACAAACAGAAGAAAAATCTCAGAAAAACACATATAGACACACTGACAGCCATGTTTGTAAAAACAGAAATCCCATATAAACTCCAAAGTGTCAGCCATAATACAAATGTAAAGGGCTTTTAAGGTAGCCTGTTTTTAAATGAGTGACAGAAATAATGTGAAATGATCAGTCATCTACTGGTCATCATGGGAGAAGTTAGAGATTTCTGTAGACACCCGTGATGCCCTCAAATCAATCAAGGGAGGAAACATGAGCCCTTCTAACAGATCTTCAAATTCATATCATGATTCTTATTTGTCTTTCTTTTTATTTTTTGGTGAACATTTTTGACACTATTTTTTTAACACAAAAAGCATAAAAACAATACAAACCGTAGACATTATATTGTACTGTACATAACCAGAACTTACTTATTGTATAAAACTGAAACTTTATGTTGAAAGAACAGAAAGATCCCAGTGCTCACCTCCCCTCACGACCACCATTCTGGAGTTGGACTAGGTATACCTTAAGAGATGGAATCACTGATCTATCCATATGTCCAGACTCAACAAAATGATTATCTTATCTGTCACTTTACATTTTAATAACAAAGAGAATCACATAGCTGTTCTAGTTTTGACATGCCAGGTACTTGCTAATAAACCATGAAGAATATTCTTTAAAAAGTTTTGTGGAGAAATATTTGTGGAAGAAACCTCAAATATCTTATTTAACAAATATATAGTTGTTGTTTGCTCTGTACATAACAACATTATAGTCATCTGAGACAAAGTAGTATTGTTCTTGAGTAGTCTAATTGGTAAGAGTAGGTATGAATGGGAAGATATGAAACATTGTTTCAAAAATCATACTATGGACAAAAAAGAAGACCCTGAGAGCACAGACATTATTTTGGGCTGAAGAATTAGCTGATCTATTTATACCAATCAGTGTTCCTTAGATAAGTTTGGGGCCCAGTTTAATTTATGTTATATAAGAACGCATTGAAACAGGTTGAATATCTAAGTAGAGTCTTTTGATTTCAGTCAGTAGATGACAGTGCAATTATAGACTTTTCCACACAGTCCCACGAGCAGAGCCTTCATCTACAGTTATGACTGCTGGACTTGAGGCTCTTTGACAGAAGTGAGAGGCAGGCCACAGGGCTGCAGGTTGAAGGAATGTGCCAGTACACACCTCCTCGTGGAAGTCAGTGAAGGCTTAAAGACAGGGGAGGAAACCAGTGAAGGCCTAAAGACAAGGGAGGAAATCAGTGAAGGTCAAGAGGCCTCAAGAGCCACAGGGAAGGGAACTGATGTAGAGGCAAAGAAGCCAGAATAACTGGAGGCCACTATGATTTGGTGAGTGAGGACACAAGCACACAAAATTTGTGCTTATCTTGTGACTTAGAATCTGACATCTGGGCCTTTCTCCTTACACACATCCAGGCTTCACTTTCTAACATGGCAAAGCACATTACATTCTTGTGGGTTTAAAAATTAATCCAATCTGTTAAGCCAGTGTGAGGATGGTGAGACCATCTGAAGTAAGTCACTCACCAGTGAGACTGTGTTGCATTTAGTACAGAACTGTGGGGGTCTTTCTGTGGGATGTCTCTTAAGGAAACACTGCCTAACATTCAAAACAGTGATGAAGAAATACCCATGTGTGGGTCCAGAAAATTTATTTGTCCTTTTTTTCTTTCTCAGAACCCCCTTCCCCACCTACCAACTGGGCTCTATTTAACAGTGTTAACTGAGAATCGACTTCATGTGAAGGCTCTGGGGTCACCAGGAGAGTAAGTCAAGAATTTTTTTGAACTCAGACACATAGGATAGAGGACTGTACCTCTAGTAAGAAGAAGCAAGCAGTACCAGAAAAGATTCCTGAAGGAGGTAATGTTTAATGGAACCAGAAAAAACAACCATATTATGTGCTTGGAATAACCTAAACCAAGACAGGAAAGCCTGAAGCAGCATGCTGGACATTAAAAGTACTTACTGACAGGAGCCTGCTATAGCTATCTCCTGAGAGGCTCTGCCAGAGCCTGACCATTACAGACTGAGCACGGGTACCCCAACGGAGTTAGAGGAAGGACTGAAGAAGCTGACGGGGTTTTCAACCTCGCAGAAAGAACAACAAAATCAACCAACCAGATCCTCCCGCCCAGAGCTCCCAGGGATTAAACCACCAATCAAATAGTACACATGGAGGGACCATGGCTCCAGCTGCATATGTAGCAGAGGATTGCCTTATCTGGTATCAGTGGGAGGGGAGGCCTTTGGTCCTGTGGAGGCTTGATGCCCCTGCATAGGGGAATGCTAGGGAGGTGAGGCGGGAGTGGGTGGGTAAGGGAGCATCCTCATAAAAGCAAAGGAGAGGGGAGATGGGATAAAAGTTTTGTGGAGGGGAAACCAGGAAGAAGATAACATTCGAAATGTAAATAAGTAAAATAACCAATAAAAAAAGGAAATGATGAAGAGCTTGAGAACATGAGGTCTTAGTAGGGACTATCAGGAGGCAGTGCTGCAGAAGTAGGTGCCAGGGAGAGGCAGTGTCAGAAACTGCTAACAAACCATGTGAGCAAGACCAAGGGACAGTGGAGAGAAAACTTGTAAGTTTTCAAAACAAGCTCTTCTCATTAGATTAGAATTTTTTGTTTTGGGGATGGGAGATATTGTACC
The DNA here is from genome assembly GCF_004785775.1 of Grammomys surdaster. NCBI lineage: Eukaryota > Metazoa > Chordata > Mammalia > Rodentia > Muridae > Grammomys > Grammomys surdaster. Next base: position 1,633,596 of record NW_021604710.1, on the reverse strand, counting down.
TTAAGAATGAACAATACAGACGGGCGGTGGTGGCGCACGCCTTTAATCCCAGCACTTGGGAGGCAGAGGCAGGCGGATTTCTGAGTTCGAGGCCAGCCTGGTCTACAGAATGAGTTCCAGGACAGCCAGGGCTACACAGAGAAACCCTGTCTTGGAAAAAAAAAAAAAAGAATGAACAATACAGAATTTCAAGACAGAAAAAATATAAAGAAGAAAAAAGGAGGTGATAAAGAATGAGGAGCAGATATAAAATCCTTACATTCTGCTCACACAGAGGAAAGTGTCTTACAATTTAGTAGCTGTGCTGCCAGATATATTGTAATGAGAAAGTTGTTACTGGCCACATGGTTTCAGTACACCATTGGGATCTCTTAGTGTTTCAAAATTAACTTGAATCATGAAGGGAAATGTGAATTAGGAATGCAGTTCCATTGGTAGAAAATCTACCTAATATGCTGTCAGAAGCCATAATGGGACAAGCTACTAATTAGCAGGTGATCATCCTGAAATGCTTGCCTTGGATTATATAATCTGCAACAAATGATCCTCATTCAGCAAGGCTGTAAGGCACTTATTTTAGAAAAGATTTTTGCTATTAATATGCTTTTCCTATTATTAAACGTATGTAACCATCACTAAGCAATAGCACACCCCTTTGGAACAGTTCTCTGCAGATTCACGAAGATGTACTGTCTTGTAGTAACGATATATAGTCAAATAGATGACTTCTTAAGTCTTAATGATGATCCTATAAGAATTCCTAAAATTATATCAATGATTATTAAGCTCTTTTATACTGGGACTGCTATTAGGTCCCTTTCTAATAGTCAAAACTGCAATGGGAACTCTGCCAGTCTCCCAAGTGTCACCAGTTAATTGATCTTAGATAGTAACCAGACTTTCTCCTGCTCAGAGCACATTCCAAGAGGTTGTAAAACAATTAACCATAGATCACTAAAAGGGAATTCACGATTTATTATAGGTGCTAGGACAGAAGATAAAATGTTGCCTGGGTTTATCTATACAAAACTTCACTAATTTCTTAGTTATAGTTTTAAACCTTCAGTGAACCTGTGAAGCTAGACAAGTGATGGATGTTTAGCCAGATAATTACTCTTAATGGATATGCATGTAAACATTCTCTGTTGTAAACTTCTATTTCAATTTATGATTTGATTTTTGATATGAACTTCTGATGAACTCAGTAACATGTGATCATGTACTCTGAAAGATGTATAAGTACTGAAGACAAAGACAAAGGAGCAGTAGTCATAGATGTAGTAGTAGTAGCCGCCATTTGTCCCTTCCTTTCCTTTTCCCCTGCCTAGAATTCTTTCCTTTAGAACTTCCCCTTATTAGAATTTTTTCCTTTTCCCCCACTCAAGACCTTTCCACTTTTTCCCTTAGAAAGCTTTCATAGGAAACTTTTTACACTTAGTAATAAACTCTATAACAACTTCTCTAAGCGTCTTTTCTTACTATTACCTCAGCCCAAAAACAGCAAAGGATTAAGTAAATAGCCTTTGTACTCTCTCAGCAGGAACTGCTGGGCTCTAACTTATGCCTGCTAGTTTGAGGTCGCAGTTTCTGGCCTCAGAGGATACCAGAGGGCATGTCAGCTACAGTAGCATAGTAAGTAAACTTTTATAGCACAGATAAGTAAACTTTTGTTATACAGCAACCCTAGATATCTCTTAAGACCAAAGTCTTACCCCCCCACCCCCCACAGACACTTTTCCTCCCCCTCGGCTGCCTCAAGAAGAACCGGACAAGGAGAAGAAAGAAGACTCCTCCCTCACCATGCCAGGGCTGGACCTTGGCAATATGCATATAACCTTGGGTTCTGCTTACCTAAACTGAGCATGGTGGTACATACCCCAATCCCAGCAATCAGGAGGCAGAGGAATAAAAGATAAGTTCAAAACTATTCTTGGCTACATATCAATTCAAGGAACAGCTTGGGATACATATTTCCCCACAAACAAAAATGGCTAGGGAAAGGTTTCAATTAGAAAAGTGTTTGTTCTGTAGGCCTAAGAACCTGCGAGCAAGTCCCAAATATCCATTAAAAAGTAATTCAGGTGAGATGGCCTACTCCTGTCATCCCAACATTGGAAACTCAGTAATTGGTGGATTGCTGGAAGCCCACTGACTAACCAGGAGAGCAGAATTAGTAAATTCTAGGTTGAATGGGGGACTTGGTCTCAGAAATTAAGGTAGAGAGAAACTGAAAAAGACATTTAGTATTTAATTCTGGCCTTCACATGCATCCATAAACATATGCAACACACTTACACAATATACTATGCACATATGCACCCACATGGAGGGTATTGCCCAAATATTAAGAATAATTTTTACTGTTTTAATAGTTGTCTTAAACTGTTCTCAGCATTGTTCTTATTTCCATTACGTTTTGAATGACAATGCTCCCCATAGGCTCAGATATTTGAGTACTCAGTCCCCAATTAGTAAAACTATCTAGGTAAGTATAGGATTGTAGAGGAATTTTAATCCAGCAACATTGCTACTCTGGCTGGAATATAGACATACCTTTAATCCCAGGAGACAGAGCCAAATAGATTTCTGAGATTAAGGCCAGCCTGGTACAGAACAAGTCCCAGATACAGAAAAGCTTAGTCCAGGCATGGTGAGCACATGCCTTTAATCTCAGTCCTCACGAGTCAGCTCTGTACTATTCATGCAGTTCAGTGCAGGTCAGCAGAGGCAATTTTTTTAATGGGACAGTTTCACAGACAGGTGGCAGAGAGAACAAGTTAGACACAGGTGAAGACAGAATTAACCAGAGAATGACAAGGAGCCAGAAGATTAGAACAGATTGTTAGAGTTAGCTTGAGAGCAAGCAGATGAATTCAGTCAGAAGCTGAGAGAAGCCAGTTTGATTCAGTCAGTTTGGAGAGGAGTTTGAGCCAAAATAGCTGAGTTGAACCAGCCAGCCAGAGTTTAGAAAGAGTTAGAAAGGGCGAGCTTATTCATCAGTAAGCCAAGAGTACAATTATATCAGGTGAATACAAGTTACTTTTACATAGGATAATTGGCCTTGTTGGAGGAAGTATTCCATTGAGGGCAGGCTTTGAGAGTTTAAAGACTCTGCCATTACAACTTATCTTTCTGTTTTGTGCTTAAGGTTCCAGATGTGAATCTTCAGCTTCCACTCCTGCCATCATGCCTTTGCTCCTCATTACCTTCGCTCCACCACCTTGGACTCTAACGTTCTGGAATTTCAAGGCCAAATAAACCCTTTCTTCTATGTGTCGCCTTGGTCAAATTGTTTTTTTTTTTCACAGCAATACAAAAGAAACTAAGACAGTTACCCTGATAAACTATAACTAGACAAGATGATGATAAAATTGTTATTACCGAAGGGCCTTGTCTCATAATTTGATACTTCACAATTCTTAATATCAAGTGAATGGCAACTAGCTTCTTGTCCATCTAGGTTATCTGTAAAATATCTTTTTACTTTAACCTTACATTTAGAAGTAATATTCTTACTTTACCTATACGATTACTCGTTGGGTCAGACGTGACTCAATTCAAGGATGTTCTAAGTGAATCTGGCATGGCAATGTGTAAAACACCAAAAATTCATTGTGCATATTTCCCCACTAACCACTATCCTGACTTGATATGAGATCCCAGGCATGATATTGAAGCAGATTCATGAGACAGGCATTTCTCAAATCCTGGTGCCTATTAACCCTCACTCTAATATTGGACCCATCAATTCTCACCTCTTCATCCTTACTCTAAATGCCCTCTTTATTCTTTTCATAAACACACATATACTCTTTACATGAATTTTTTTTTTGTGGGATTACACAGCACACCATTTTTTTCCTGACCCCAACATAAATTTATATAGTAAGATCTTTTTTCAAAGTCTCAAAGCCTCTGCTGTTCTGTTCCCATTCTGTGCTTTTCATAACTGGGCTTTCTTCTCCTTTAGACTCCAGAGTAAAATGTATAACCCGTTTTCCATCCAGAAAGCTGGGAGCAGGGGTGGTTAATAGCTTGGTTGCTGCCATGCTACCTGGATGGTCAGGCCTCTGACTCTTATTTTGAACCTGTTTGTCTTGCGTTTATCTACAGTGCTTTTATCATGAGCATTGTACACCATTAAGCCTGCTTTTTCAGTTCATCTACAGAACTCATCTTTGTGAAATATGCCACTTGTGCTTTACAAGAGTTTCAATGTAATCATGTCTTAAGCTTTGGTGTACATATGAGATTGAGTTAACTATCCTCAGAAAACCTTTTCATCAAATTGTGCTGTGCCTAAAATAAACTACCTGGTGTTAGCCTCTAGAATTTTGACCCAACAAAGCTACTCAGTCTTGTAGAAATTGATTTTCTTCTTGCCTCTTGCAGGATCGACACCCTGCTGGCCATAGTGTTTGGAGAAGCCCCCATGACTGTCCTCTTGCCATTGACTCTCTATTTGATCTACCCCTTCATAGTGTCCAAATCTGCTCTCTGTCTAAGGTTTTGCTGCTGTGAAGAAACACCATGACCAAGGCAACTCTTATAGGAACAACATTCAGTTGGGGCTGGCTTACAGGTTCAGAGGTTCAGTCCATTGTCATCAAGGCAGGAGCATGGCAGCCCCTAGACAGGCATGGTACAGCAGTAGCTGAGAGTTCTACATCTTGTTCTAAAGGCAAACAGGAGAAGACTGGCTTCCAGCCAGCTAAGATGAATGTCTTAAAGCCCTCATCCACAGTGACACAGTTCCTTCAAAAGGTCACGCCTACTATACAACAAGCCCACACCTATAAATAGTGCCACTCCTTAGGCCAAGTATATTCAAACTACCACATGTAGTTAGGATGCAGGCTTCTATTTTCTTCATATCTTGAGTTCTTTAGCTACCCACCTTTTAGATGGAGTTAACCAATGGAGATGAAAAGAAGAAAGTGGTAAAGAGGAGAAATAATTGGGGAAGATGGAAAGATTTCTTTATAATCCTTGCTATACTTGATACTATATCTGCAACCCAACTCAGTCCTTTCTGGCCTGAAGCTCCTTCCAGATGACCATGGACCACACAGCTCTGTCTCCTGCCAGCTTTGAGAGATACCGTTTCCTTTGCTTATCCTGACCACTCTAGGGATACTAATTGTATATCCATCTTGCTGGCTCCTGGAACCTTTATAATCTGGATTTGTTCCTAAGTCTGCTCCACACCTCTTTGTGTAGTTTCCACTAAAATTCTAATGGAAAAGAATTTTCATTGGAGAAGTCATGTTCATTTTCATAGACAGAAGGGAGGTGAATAATAAATGCTTTCTTGGCTCAAGCTTTGGATGTAACTGAGGCTGTAAGAAATTATTTGATGAACATCAAGACCTCCAGTGTTGAAGAGAGGGCAATTAGAAGATAACTTAAGAGGCTGGAGCTCAGCCAAGAGACTGAATAAGGAGGGTGGGTTTTGGCAGAAAAATTATATAGAAGAAAGAAACACAGAACAGTATGGAGGAAACTGATGGAGTCTCCTCCTCATGAAAAGATCTATAAGGAATTACATTGTTTGATGTACAAGAGTGAAGCCAGCCAGATCACATGCTAATGACCTGACACTATAGTCTTAATGAGTAAACCAGTGCTCGAATGTCAACCAGGCTATCTAGATCTGTAGGACTGTATATTTTTCTTATTATTTTAGCCAATTTAAACTGGGATTTATATTTCAGTATATTGTCTTGTATCAGAAATGGGTGTAGCAACAAGACAATAAGGGGAAAATGACTGCAAAGAGATAGGATGATGGCAAGTGAGAACTTGTCTTTCTCAGACAAAATGATGATAGTCTTCACACTATGGTATATCCAGCTGGTTTAAATCCCTTTTTGTGCTGTGGTGCAGACATTCATGTAGCTTGATAGAAACAAGGTAGGCAGGTAAGTAGACCCGATAAAAAGATTTCAGACCATCACAGGGTATCAACTACTTCCACCAGTTCAATGAGAAAGATGAATTTAAGCTGTATGTGAGCACAGAGAGGCAAGTAGATCTTTTAGGATTTATTAAGTAATATTTTGGGGCAGGGGGACCTGATAGCAGAGAAAGGTATGGGTTTCATCTGTGAAGTGTACCTTAAATCCAATCAGAAAAATTCTAAGGGGGGAGATAAAGAGATTTAGTGAGTGATACTCGAAGGGCAAGATCCCACCCAGCTAGCATTTTTTATTTGTTTGTTTGTTTGCTTGTTTGCTTGCTTGTTTGTTTTATATGTTTATAAAAGCAGGCAGATTTCTGAGTTCAAGGTCAGCCTAGAACAGAGGGAGTTTAGGTCCAGGACCAGACTTGGTAAGAATGGGAATTTCAAGTCAGGGTCTCAGCCAGCTATTTTATAATCTGTGCTCATGTTTGCAGTCTCTTTCCAAGAATCAAAGGGCTGAGGTCATGAGATGCTGATTCATAGGATAATCAAAAGGGAATGTGGGGGCAGATAATGACTGAATTTATGTGTAAATAAAAGACTAGGCTTTTGATCTACAAGAGATGAGCTATTCAGAGAGTTTTCAGAACGCCAAAAAAGGGCAGTCTCGTGCAGAGAGCTGTGTAGAGATCTCCAAGAAGGCAGAACACAGAGAGAGCATTCTCTCCTCAACATAACATAGGCCATAAGCTTTGAACCACAATTTGATTTTAAGTCATTTGTTTTTGCCACTCTCAGACACCCCTTCTTCAAAACCCTCTCCAAACTGAGGATGGCCCTTGGCACTTAATGACGTACTAAGAAATATTTCTCTTTATGTTTCTGCAAACTTAAAATCTTCTGCCCTAGAATTTTTGGTTCTAGATGAAGGGGTGGTGTTCCTGCCAGGAGCCACAACAATCTATTGAATTGGAAGCTCAAACTTCCCATGGCCACTTTGGGCTTTTGATGTCCTTAAGCCAATAGGCTAAGAAGGAAATAACACTGTTAGGAGGGGTGATTGATCTAGATTATTGAGGAGAAATTGGATTTCTTCTCCACAATGTTGGTAAGAAAGACTATTTGGAATGCTGAAGATACAAAAGATACCTCAGGGCATCTCTTAATCATACCATGTCCTGTGATTAAACTAAATGGGAAACTACAACACCCTAATTCAGGCAGGATGACAGGGTACAGACCTATCGTGAATGAAGGCATCCGTCACTCCTCTAGGAAAAGAGCCAAGTCCTAACGAGGTGTTTGCTGAAGGTGTGGCTAAATACAAAATGGACAGTAGAGGAATTTAGTTACATATACCAGCTAAGGTCATGTGATCAGTTCCATAAATGAGGATTATAAGTGATGTATTTCTGTCATATTGTGTTAAGAATGTGTTTGTGTAGATAATTTTGCTTTCTTTCCCCATCTTCTTTATCAAGAAATGTAACATCAATTAAGAGAATAGCAGTAGTTATCATATTTAAATTTGAATCACCAAAGAAATGTCCTCTAAGAGACATTGCCACATAGTTTAATTATAATGCATTTGTGGTGATACAAGGGATAGTTACGTTATCATACTAGTAATAATGTCCTGACCATTATCTTTATTTGGAAATTAAGCATGACATAAGGAGATATGATTCTGTGTCAAATTGACATGAGTGAACTTGTGATGGCTATTTTTGGTGACTACAACTGGAATTAATTAAAATCCAAATGGCTGGGGACATCTGTGAAGGACATTTTTTTTTTCTTAATTAAACCATTTGAAATGGGAAGACTCATCTCTGATTCAGAGCTCTGAGGTAGAAAGATTTAATGTTAATCAGGATCTTTTGAGTTATGAAGAGATATACTTTTAAATTTGGCTACACCTTCTGCTGGAAGGAAGCTTTTGCTTTTTTCAGTCTTTCTCATGTATTGCTAACTTGTCTCTTTCTTCATTGGCATTAGAGCCTACCTTAGGATTCTGGCATACACTGAAGACCAATTGAGACATCCAGACTTGAGGACTGAACAACTACTGGATTCTTAGACCTTTCATTGGTAGACAGTCTAAAACAGGATGGTAACTAGAACACAGCCTGTAGGCTGTTCAAATGAATTCCCTTTATGTATGTGTATGTACATGTGCATATACATGTTTTTATATATTCATTCTGTAAGTTCTGTTTCTTTAAAGAACCCTAACATACCCTCCAACCTTCCTTTCCTGAACTTGTACCATTCATTATCCCAGCTCCCAGCATCAGCAGGCATTCACTGGGACTTTCAGTCTACTTTGGCTAGGGAAGCAGGTAGACTAACTGCAGATCTATCTTCAAATCTCTCTGAAACCTTTCGCAAGTATCATCCATAGCTCTGTAGCATACCACCGGCTGTGGCCTCACCTCCCTCTCTCCCTCCATCTCCAGTAGATCACACAAATCTTTCTTTCCAAATTTCCTTCTCTCCACTCATTACTTTATCTCAGTCCTCGACTCCAGCAGACATTCTTGGGGAACCTGTGGTCAGTTCGTCCAGGAAAACAGATAGCCTAACTTTGGATCTCCATCTTTCCCTCTTCTCCAAATCCAATACCCCTCACTTTAACCCCCAGCTCTGTAGCAGGCCACCTGCTGCAGCCCCCAACCCCATTTCCATTTCCACCTGATTTCTCTGATCCTCTCATCCAACCTCTTTCCTAGTTATACTTTTATCCTAGCCCCCAACTCCAGCAGCATTCACTATGAACCACAAGTCAACCCTCCAGAGAAGCAAGCAGGACAGGGAAACATGTGGGCTAGTTTCAGATCTTTACTTGCCCTCCTCTCCTCAAATCCAATTCTCAGTCCTGCCCACTGCTCTGTAGAAGGCTAGCTGCTGTGGCCTCTCAATGACTACTTCCATTCCTAGTAGATAAAGCAGTTCGGGGGTGGGGGGGTGGACACCTGGTTTCCTTCCTCCTGAGAACCACTGACTTAAATGAAGAGAAACTTAAAGCGCTTCCATTAGGATCAGGAATAAGAAAAGGTTAGTCACTATTTCCATACCTCTTAAATATAGTACTTGTAGTCTTTTTTTTTCTTTTTTTTTAATTTCTTTTTTTTTTGAACATGAAATGCGTTTTTATAGCATGTTTTACAAGGGGAGGGGGTAAGAGGGTCCAGGATCCAGGTGGTGGAAAAGTACAAAATCTTCTTGGCCTGTGCCTTGAAACATGTCATGGTCTATATGGTACACTGCCTTGAATTATGATCTACCTGCAGTTCTTCAGAAGATATGGTACACTGCTTGAGTTATGGTCTCCCTGCTATTCTTAAGAAGACATGGTACTCTGCTTTGAGTCTATCTGCAGTTGCTAAGCAGGATCTTGCAGTTGCCAAGCTTCAGAGGACATTGTGCAGGTGGGGAAAGGTAGGGGGTAAGGGTAAGGGCGAGGGTCCTGGCTTCTGGCATCTCCCCCTTCTCTGTTTAGTTAGAGAAGGCGTCTTATGTTCAATCCCAACTATGTGAGTTTTGAATTTGGATGTCTTAAGCTACAGAAGTAAGACAACTGAAGGAGCCCAAAGTAGTACAAATTGGAAAAAAAAGAAGTCAATGTATCCAGATTTGCAGGGGAAGTAATAGTATACATAAGTGACTCTAAAAATTCACAAGAAAGTTCTGTAGCTGATTAACACTTTCATCAAAGTAGATGGATGCAAAATTAACTCACAAAAGTCCATATTCTTTCTATATACAAATGTCGAGCAGACTGAAAATTAATAAGGGAAACAACTTTCAAAATAGCCTCAAATAATATATATTATCTTGGGATAACTATAACCAAAAAAAAGAAAGACTTTAAGGAAAAATCTTCAAGTCTCTGAAGAAAGAAATTAAAGAATATATTAGAAGATGCAAAGAGCTCCTATGTTCATGGGTCACTAGGATTAACATAGTAAAAATGTCCATCTTACCCAAGGCAATCTACAAACTCAATGCAATTCCCATCCAAATTACAGCACAATTCTTCACACATCTTGAAAGGAAATTTTTCAACTTTATATGAAAACATAAAAAAAATCAGGATATCTAAAATAATTCTGAATATTAAAAGAATTTCTGGAGATGTCGCCATCCACAAATTAAAATTTTACCACAGAATTTAAAGATTAAAAACTGCATGGTAGCCATAAAAACAGACATGTTGATCAATGGTATTATATAGAAAAAAACAGACATAAATATATATAACTATGGGCACCTGATATTTGATCAATAATCCAGAAATACATGCTGGAAAAAAAAACAGTTTATTTAACAAATAGTGCTGGTTAAATTGGACAGCTGCATGTAGAAGAATGGAAATAGATCAATACCTATCACCTAGCACAAAATTCAATTCGTGGATTAAAAACTACAGCATAAGAAATGATATATAGAAACTTACAGAAGAGAAAGTAGGAAATAGCCTCTAGCACATTGGCACAGGAAAAAAACTTTCTGAACAGAACATCATTAGGACATACAATAATGTTAACTAATGGTTCAACATGAAACTGAAAGCTTCCGTATGGCTAAGAACTCCATCATTTGGACAAAGTGGCAGCTTATGGATAGAGGGCTAATATCCAAAATATATGAAGAACTAAAAACATCTAGGTATTAAGAAAACAAATAATTCAGTTTAATATTGGTGTACAGATAGATCTAAACAAAGACTTCTTGAAGATGGAAACTCAGATATCTGAGAAAACATTAAAGAAATGCTCTATATCTTGTCACCAGAGAAATGAAAATCAAAACTACTTAGAGATTTCATCTTATTCCCTACAGAAGGGCTAAAATCAATAAAAGTGAGAGCTCATGATGGCGAGGATGTGGAGAAAAGGAAACACTATTCCATTGTTTGTGGGAGTGCACATTTGTATAACCACCGTGAAATTAGTGTGGAAGTTCCTCAGGAATTTGATAACTGATCTACGTCAAGATCTACCCATTCCTTTCTTGAGCACATAAACAAAGACTGTTTCATTCTACCACTAAGACATTTGTTTAACTGTTTTCCTTGCTGCTCTATTCATACATAATAGCTAGAAACTGCAAACCTAGATGTCTCTCAGCAGGACAGTGAACAAAGAGAATGCAATACATTTACATACTGGACTATTACTTAGTTGTTAAAAAAACAAACTAATAAATTTTCTGGTAAAGAGATGGAAATACAAAACAAATCATTCTGAGTGGGGTTACTCATATACAGAATAACAAATATGGTATATATTCACTTATATGTGGATATTAGCCATTCAGTCAATAATAACTAAGCTAGAATTCATAGAACCATGGAGGTTAGGTATAGAGTAAAGGACTGAGGTAGGAGGCAGATAAATCACCCTAGGAAAGAGAAATAGAATAGAAGTTGTGTGTGTGTGTGTGTGTGTGTGTGTATGTGACTTAAAAGAAATTGCTAAATAATGTGAGAGGCAGAGTCCTAACTGGCCATCTCTTGTAACTAAATGAAGTTCTAGTATCAGGGATGGGTTACATCTAATTGAGTTGTTTGGCAAAGGCTCTCATGAGAATCTCCAAACAAACCAGGATGTTTCCATGACTATAGCTTGCTTTCCACAGACTAAAGACAAGGAACCCTAGCAGAAGACAACATCTACACAACTCATTGAACATAGAGAAGTTGAGCTTTTGCCTACAAAGAGCCTCACTTCTATATTATAGTGCCTTTGGTATAGGAAGGCACTCTGCATACTAACAAAGGAGAAAGAGAAACACCAATCCAATCACAAGCCCTTCAGTCTACACTAGAGACCTGCCTGCAACATGTGTTAATACAATGGTGGCAAAAGGCTTGTGGGAGTAACCAACTAATATATTATTTAACTCAAGACACACTCCACATACCCAACAGTACTTGGGTGATGAAGAACCTCAGACTAGATAGCCCAGGGACCTAGGGTAAAACTAAATACTCTTGATCTACCAAAGGAACATAGTAATAAAATGATTCCTACGGATGTTCTATTGCACTTACAAATCAGTGCCTTGCTCAGCCATCAAGAAGCTTCCTCCCATGGGGGTTGGGAACAAAAGCAGAGACCCACAGCTAGAATGAAAGACCTTGGAACACTCAGCACTAAATGGGGTGTCACCCCCAAAGTCCCCCTTCAGAGCTCAGGGAGTACTGCAAAAGAAGACTTGGAAAGAGTGTGTGTGATTCAGAGGGTACAGAGGACAGAAAGGATACACCTTCTAAACAAAGAAGGATAGGTTCACATATGAACTTACAGAAACTGAGGCAGCGTGCACAGGGCCTTCATCAGCTGGGCTCCATGACATGCCTCCCACCTCCAACCTAGACGCAATCTTAATTGATAACCACTTGCAAATGAAAATTTAGTTTTCTCTACGGGAGTCTCACTGGGGAAACGAAAGACACATGAAAGTAATGTGCGTGCCCAGCAGTAGAAGCTGACAGAAAACCAATTCAAGGGCATCTTTGATGGCTCCTTGTCTCATAATGTCCTGTCAGAACTTCTCCTTTCCTTTTTTGTTTCTTCTAAATTTTATCTTATTTTTTATTTTATTTCATTTATTTACTTTCTCCTTTCCCCCCTATGTTCTTTGCATTTATACAATGAATTTCACTTTCGTGTTTTTATGTGATTCCTGAGTGTGCAAAGAAGTAGATCTCTGTGTTTATGAGTGTTTCTTGTGCCTTTTCTGGGGTTCTTTTCTTCCTATTATGTTACTATTATATTATTCCATTGTATATTCCATTATATTATTATCATTTAGAAGTCAGGTTGCTTTTTAATGAAAGACAGAAAGGGGGTGGGTTGACATAGAAGAGGAAGTGTGTAGCTGGCTTGATCTCCTGCAGCCGCCATTTTCCCGCAGCTCCGGCTCTGGATCCCTGGCTCTGGCTATCCGGAAACACCGACCCTGACACCCACGAGACACCAGCATTGGGGATGGCTCCTCCGATCCCCCACACTGTCTCCACAAAGCTTGGCTGAATCCCAGAAAACACCTGCCATGCTCATGGTTTCCGGTAGAATGAAGACTCTTAAAGCTTAAAGGTATCTAAAGGCTTTATATATTTGGAAACTCTCAAATAACAAGATGCCCACACAATTAGAGTTGTTACCCAATTCCTAAACTTTAGATATAAATTGTTACCCAGGACGGCTCTCTTCCTCCTCCATTGTTGCCAGTCTCCTCCTCCCTCGTTCGTTCGTCTCTTCCCCTGCCGCTCCTTCTCTCCTCCTGACTTCTCACTCTACCTATCTCTCATACAGCCCAATCACGAAGCTTTATACAAATGAAGTGGGAAAATATCCCCCTACAGAAGTGGAGAGGTTGGAAAGGAACTGGGAAGTAAAGGGGGAAGAAGCCACAATCAGGGCACATTATTTAAGATAAATAAATCTACTTTCAGTAAAAGAAGAACATAAAACCTAGTAATGCCTAAGAAGAAAAGGCAGCGAGCAGCTGATGGGAATAGGCCTCTTCACTAACAAAGCATTTTCTCTGAATACAATCGACTTTTAAATCAAACTGTGACTTCCTCCAATGTCTTTAGTTTTCTGCATAGTAGAAAATATTATTGCTCTCATATTTTTAAAGATTTAATTTTATTTATGAAAAGATATAAAATTAAATTGTCTATATTGAATTTTATGAAATTCCTTATAAGTTTGATTGGGGATAACGAGAGAGTTTTAGTGCTTGCCCTCTGGGTAAACTGACCACTAGACCTGTAGCATCTTTACCTGGTACAAGCTAACTCTAAGTAAAACGGTCATATGTAAATGGGACTGTTGACAAAGCCGGTGTTCTGCCATGGGCAGACAGATGGTCTAGAAAGCACACCACATTAACATCTGACCCCAGAACTATTCTTTCTTTCAGGCCTTTCCACACACTCCTACCTCTCATTCTGGTTAACTCAGTTATCACTTTAACGATAAGCTTAGAAGCTCCATGTTGGATTAGAGTCAAATAAAATTCTAGCTATCTACACAGTGTGTATGCCTTTAGAGTTCAAACTACATGAGCACATAGGCATAGTGGCCTATAACTTGTGTGAACATAGTGACATCATATTGACACCATTAATGACTATCTGGGTCATTGAAGGAGAAATTATATAGAAAACAAATCATAGAATAATTTCTCTCTAAGAAATCATAACATACTAGTCAGATCCAGTGACCTGGCAATAGACTAGTTTCTCCAGAGTTTCTATGACCTTTTAATTTTTCAGGCAATAATTGAAAGAGTTAAGGGCTGGAGTCACAGTGACATTAAACATAGAAAAAGGCTGGTGTCATATATTACAGGTACCTTGTTGTATCAGAATTTACCTACTGAACTGCTAAGAGTTGTATTCTTTCTGTTGAGGCAAATTTGTGTATTACTGGGGGACTTCTGGTCTGGGCCCGAGCATAGAGCAGGTCACAGGAGGCAGCTCTGTACCCAAATCCAGAAAAACGAGAGAAAGAGGGACTCCCAGGAGCTTTAACTCAGGCAGCATCCCAGGTAAAAATGAATCACCTGTGATGTCTGCTGTTAGAAGTTCTAATCCAGATGCTGGCCTCTGAACTTAAACAACACAGACCTTTGAAGGGCCACTGACAAGAACATCAAACAGCTAGAGATTGACATCACTAATCTCAATAAATCCCTCGTTTTGCTGTCTGAAGAGACCTCCTAAAATCGCAAAGATCCTTATTGGACTTGATTTACTCTATTACAGTAGAAAAGGCTGTGTACAGCTCTTAACTGTGTATAGCCCTTAAAGAAGAAGGTTGCCTTTACATAGACAAGACAGAGAGGGTTAAAGAGGGCATGAACTAGGTAGTGAAGGCCCTAAGAAAAATCAGAGAGAGAAAGAGACAGATGAATGTTGGTACAAGAATTGGTTTTCAGCCTCTCCAAGGTTGTCAACCCTATTTCCTCCCATCTTAGGACCATTATTTGGGTTCTTTTTGCTTTTTTTCTGCTGGTCCCTGGCCAAATGGGCGGACTAACTCTGTGATACAACAGATAAATAATTTGGTAGCAAAACCTACTCAGATACATTATCATAAGTTAGCTACTGAAGACCACGAGACTCAAGATGAGGTTGTTACTTTATACAGGGTGTTTCCAAAACCCATCTCCACCCAACCTAAAGGGGGGGACTTCTGCCCCTAGACCAAGCAGAGAGGGGCCACCCAGAACCCCCTCTGACAGGCGATCTGAATTCTTGCTTAGGCTGCGAGGCTAAGCACTGTAAGGGAATATAAATAAAAGATAAAAATATCTCTCTGGGTTCCCTGAGGGACAAGCCTGACTGCATAGGGGTTGATGTCAAAAGTATCCCCTCTCCAGGAAAAAGATATCAGGATGGGTGTGGCCCTCATGCCTCACTGGACAACGACAGGGGGACTGGAGCCATTACAAGGTCCCCTTCAAATACTGAAGGTCAAGCCTCTATCCCCGCCTTTGCAAGTTTAGAATTGCCACAGCCCTTCTATACTTAGAGAAGGGTGGAGATGGCAGGGGCAGCCCTGCTTATACACTGAAGGCCTAAAATCAGCCACAGGCCTAAAATCAGCAATCGGCCTGTCATACATGTATACTAACACCAAGTCTTGGGTCTCAGTGGAAAAATATTGAAACAGATAGCTTTAAGCTAATATAAACAGGCAGCTTTTGTGGCAATTTACAAGCCTGAGTAGTCATAGACCTTGTAAATAGGTAGACTTGGCAGACAATACCGACTTAGATAAGGACAAGCGAGTCATAGGCAGAATCATAGTGACTTGTCCCCTGAACCTTCACCCAGCTGATACCCGGTTCTGAAGATATCTGTATTCCTCCTGAACACCCACACTCCAGTGTCATTCCCTTCCCCACATCCTGCCTTTCTGTGTTTATAACCCCTGTGTGAATGAATTACAATTTGAGAAAAAAACAAATTAGAAAAAATTTGTGTATGACTTTGAACTACCTGCTCTAATTCCTTCTCTACCCTCTTTTCACAAAGAAGTCAAGGGTGAATTACTCTCATTTGTTCTTCGTAACATAGTTAAATAAAGTTTACACCCTCTCCAAAGCCACCCATTATACCCTCTCTATTACTCAAACGTGAAGGATAGGATACATAAAGAGATAGTCGCTTACAGTTGCTGACTCCAAGATTGTGTCCACGGACATAAAAAAAAAAAAATCGGTATAGAATACTTTTAGACAGGTAAAAGAGCATACCCCTTCTTACTAATTTTTCCACATAAACCTCTATCAAGAAACATCTTTCTCAGACCTTATACAATCCTAGGTACTGAATAGTCAAAGCTTTCTCAGATCTTATACTATTCTAAGTACTGAATAGTCAAAGCTTTCTCAGATCTTATACCATTCTAGGTACTGAATAGTCAAAGCTTTTTGGATCATGTAAGCTGAGGCTCATAATCATTATGTAAACCAAAGAGAGAAGCATAATTATTCCTTTTTTTTTCATATAAGGAATCAATGTTCCAGTAAGTATAAACAGTTCTTTCAGGTTCCCGTGATAACGATTATATATCTATTGAAAACTTAGATTATGGCCTTTGAATTTTATTGTTTTGTCCTGGCTTGGCTTTCTGATCTCTACAAAAAAAAAGTTTTGTTTGTTTGCTTGCTTGCTTGCTTGCTTTCTTGCTTTTTTTTTTTTTGCCTATTTTTAAGGAACACATTTAACATTTCCATTGAGCTGTACCATGATAGATTGATTCATATGAATTATTCAGACAATAATTCCTTATATATATTTGAGGTTTAAAATAAAAAGACACTCATAGTCACTTTTTATTGACTAAGGAAATGAAATCCATCCAGAAGCACAAACTAAATCATTTCTATATGAGCAGTTTGCTTTTGCACATTTATTCCCTAAAGTGAAGTATGTGTGTATTTGTTTCCTTTCCTTTCCTTTCCTTTCCTTTCCTTTCCTTTCCTTTCCTTTCCTTTCCTTTCCTTTCCTTTCCTTTCCTTTCCT
>NW_021604710.1:1573845-1616241 GCF_004785775.1 Grammomys surdaster | reverse complement strand
CCCTTCTGTTCCCTTCTCTTCCCTTCCCTTCTCTTTCTTTCCCTTCTCATTCTTTTCCTCTTCTAAGATTTGTGCTTTCCATTTGTCCACTATATTTATTTAGTTATCTCCTGCTGTAGCAGTTCATTATCTACTCAGTCCCTTTCCAATTAGCTTCCACTCCTTGCTGCCACGTTTTCCTTAGGGAGACACATGCCCTGTATAGGAAAGCTCCAGAGCTCAGAATCAAGCAACCTGAGCTATTGACCTTTGGTCTTTAATGTTTTGGGGGAAATAATATTTACAAACACACTGAATGTGTGAACCAGGAAGTAATCTTGCCTAAATACTTCTTACTTTTAAAGTGATTCTTGTACTTAGGTGAAAGTTGTAATGGATGTAACGAGTATTCTTGTTTAAAATTGCTCATAAGAAAACCTAAATTCTGACCTCTACAGCCATCATGTTAATTGTATCTTACAGCAGAACTCACTTCACTCTTGGCTGGACTGTGAACTAGAGCAAATCTATAGAGTGAATCAGAAAGGTTTCATGTAGGAGGTCAGATAAAGAGCTGAGGGTGACAGTGGTGTGGAAGGAAACTCCTGTCATTCCTTAAAATTGTATTTCTACTTGTATCTGTGGTAAAACAAAGACAGGAGAAGGAGGATGAATGAGGAAATACTTGGTTTGCAGGATAGGACAATCAAGGCTAGTTGAGTCAGTACTGAACTTATTTAAGATTTATTCATCATCTACTTTACATTAATCCATCAGGAAATGTAAATCTGAAGGGAAATATGGACTTCAAGAAAAAGCAAGTACATAAACTATAGCAGACTATAAGATATGATTCTATGATGTACAATTCACTTTATAAAAGCTTGCTTTTCCTAACAGAAAGGATGCTACTCAAAAAGTGGTACTTACACTGGGAACTTGGTGCCAAAGAAAGGTTTCAGAAGGATTTGATGAACAGCCTTCTAGCCTCTGTCACCAACACCAGCTCCAAGCACATACGAAAATGGAATTGCTGAGTAAGCTGCTTCCTCTGCCAGTCAGGTAAATGGGAAAGGAGAGATATCATGGAATCTTTTAACCTCAGAACTGTTAGTGCTTGCAGGCCCAAACTCAGGCCAAACCACACAACACCATATCACATCTTGTTTAACTTAGTTATCTACACTCTTAAAAACTCCTTGTTGGATTACAGTCAAAGAGAATTATTTTTTCAATAGATACATACATAGTGTGTATGTCCTTAGAGAACAGATGTCATGCACAAATACATACAAGTGCCAAGATTGGTGTGTACATGGGGAAAGCATATTAACACCATCAATCTTGAACTGGGACATTGAAAGAGAGAGAACATAGGACAGCAGAGAAGGCAGTCTTTTCTTTCCAATGAGCCATAGGAGACTAGTCAGATTGGGTGGCCTGGCAATATATCAATTTCTTTAGAGCTTCTTTGACCTCTCGGTTCCTTAGGCAATAGATGAAAGGATTGAGGGCTGGTGTTACAATGGCATAGAAGATAGAAATAACTTTGTTCATGTTGAAGGCATGGATAGCTCGGGGTCTGGCATACATAAAAATAGTAGCTGAGTAGAAGATGGTAACCACCACGAGGTGGGAAGCACAGGTGGAAAAGGCTTTCTGCTTTCCTGTTGGCATGCGTAACACAGTGGCCAGAATGCATCCATATGATAAAACAGTGATTGACAGTGGGAAGAGAAAGATGACCAGAGCCAAGACAAAGTCCACTAACTCGGCAATGGACATGTCTGTGCAGGAGAGATTAAGAACTGGAGAGATGTCACAGAAGAAGTGGTTGATGACATTGGGGCCACAGAAACTGAGTCGAGAGATGAAGTAGATCTTTGCCAAAGAGATGCCGAAGCCGATGACCCAGGAACCAAGAGCCAGGCGGAAACAAAGTCCATGGCTCATAATAGTGGGGTAATGTAATGGGCGGCAGATAGCCACATAACGGTCATAGGCCATCGCAGCTAGGAGAACGCATTCCGTACACATAAGTGCAATGAAGAAGTAAAGCTGTATCATACAGTGGGTGAAGGAGATGCTGTTACTCATGGACCAGAAGCTGAACAGAAGCTTGGGCACAGTCACAGAGATGTACCAGGTCTCCAAGAAAGACAGGTTGGCGAGGAAGAAGTACATAGGCTTGTGTAGTGGCCGGTTCTGCTGCACCAGTAGGATGATGATCACGTTTTCAGCTACAGTCAGAATATAGGCCACAAGAAACATCAAGAACACAGCTGCTCTCATACTCAAGCTTCCAGGAAACCCCACCAGAATGAACTTGGTGACCCGCGTCTGGTTCTCCACATCCATATCAAGCACACAGGACCTAGCTTTTCTGAGAGAAAAGAATCACTTGTTCAGAGTTCATAATCTGGCAAACATTTTTAATCCCTACCTTCGTTGAGTACCTATAGCAGTAATAGTTGCTTATTAATAGGTTAGACTTCAGGGCTTCTCCACCCGTGGGTCAAGATTCCTTTGGGGATCAAATATTAGATATCCCACATATCAGGTATTTACATTGTGATTTATAAAAGTAGCAAATTTGTAGTTGTGAATAGCAATGAAATAACGTTGTAGTTGGAACTGTTTAGAAGATGGACTGTATTAGAGGGTGGCAGCATTAGGAAGGTTGAGAATCAGTGGGTTAGATAGATCCGTGTGCCATAATAACGTGCTCTAACTCAATTTTTCGCAAAGCATCTTTACTTATATACTATTATTTCTGTATTAATGATGTGGTATCAGAGAGATATCAAGTATATTTCTACATTCACACCGACAGGAATGTAAGGATTGTATTCAAGTCTAAGCCAAAAGTCATGTGCTATCTAATGTCCTAGATACCTCCTAAGTAAACTAGCAAAACCCACTTTGTGTTACTTTTGAGCTTCAAAAAATACACTGGTCTTCATCTGCTGCCATCTGCTTACAGTTGTGGAAGTTCTTCCTTGTAACTGGGTGACTGTTACATGTCATTTGTTTCTCTTTTTTTTTACCATCAGTGGAGATGGAAAGGGCTTGTCACCATCTGAGGGTAGCATGATCAGGAGGCATGAGGATGGTCAAACTCATCCCTATCAGATCTCAGGACTTCATTTCAGTGCCAAGTTTTCCATGTAGTTGCTCTGCCCTTGAAACCATGCACTCTCTGAAAGCCATTTTCCTCTCTGGATATATAAATATTAATGTGTTCAGTGGATGTCACTGTGAATTAAAATAAAATTAAAATCAAGCAAAAGGTGTTTTACGTAAGTGGCAGATGACAATGAGTGTGAGAGTGGCTCCTGCTGCATATTAAGGCAGTAAAGATAAATCTAGGTTGGTGTGGGGTGGTGTGACTGCTGTAATCCAAGTAAGTGTAAAGAAGCGGAAAGGTGGGGGGAGGGTCAGAGGGCTTTCAGCTTCAGAGGACAAAGATAGGGTCTCTGGGAGCTGTAACTGTTTAAGCTAAAATGGAAATGCATTATATTTTTTAAAATAAAGGTTAAAATCCTGAAACTAACAACATATGATATGGAATGGGATGCCCTTTGACCTCTGAGGAGGTGACATTTAAGCAGAAGATTTTAATTAGACCATCTCTTTGAAGATCTTAGGTAAAAGAGACCCAAGCTAAAGCAAGACCCCAATTGCTACACTGTGGTGGATAGAAAAGGAGTTAGAAAGTGGTAGGAAAGAAAGTTTAACTGAGTAGATGAGACCCAATGCTAAAATAAAAATAGAAAACTAAATACAATGAAAGATAAGCAGAAGATTAAAGAAAAACATATGATTATGTCATGGAAAAATAATTGTCATTTCAAAGTAAACTATCTTAGTGGGACAATGGGCTTTAAGAGAAGATTCTAGTGACCCTGAAGACTGGTTTGATAGACCTAAGTTTAAGGTCCATTTTAGATGTAGAATCCTTAACAGAAATTAACAGATTTGGATGTAGAAGATTAGGGGGGGAGATCAAGGAGAAATAATAGACAAATATCACATAGGTGTGTTGCCATTTATTAACAGAGGGAAATTTGGAAGTTTTCATAGGCATTTTACAAATAATCAAAGAGATAGAAATGGATGAGCATTTGCTATATTTAATGACCATCAATGTCCCACTGTATCCTACATGAAGAAATCAGAATGCATTCACTGGGTATCAGGAAGTTTGCTTACTACTGTTCATAAAATGCAGCAGTTAATCCATCAAATAATGTTAATGAGACACAGTCCAATTTCCCAGAAGAGGCACTGTAGTTCAGACATATAAAGTACCAGTTTCTAATTAAAGAAGGATGCAGTCAGAATTATACCAAAGTTCAGGTTTGTCTGAGCCACTAGACTCACTGACCCACAAAGAAAGTCATATTTCAGTCTCATCACTACTTTTAAACATTAAACATTTAACATTTATAATTCCTCTAGGAAATGAAATTTCTAGTCCCATTGAAATTTTATTATAAGCACAGGCCATTGGAGATGGAATGAACATACAACACAAGAATATATTTTACTTCAAACATACAAAACAGACAGAAACATACAAAGATGTTTGTCACATGTGCCAGAGATAAGATAAGCACATAATACATCCCAAGATCTATCAGGGAGAAAGGGGGATACTGCAGGCAAATGACTTAGAAGGAAAAAACAGGCATAGAGGTCAAAACAGCACAGCATAACCACTCAAAGGCTGTGTGTTTGACAAACTGGGAGAGAATGAATTGAAAAGGCAGGTGGGAAAAGGAAACTCATTAGGGTCCAGATTATGGGGAATTCCACACACAGCAGTAGGGAGCTTAAGAGCCATCCTTAAGCATAAAAAACATAATGAGTGAATGTTTGTCAAGAGGATTATAATAGCCTTACATTTCACCCTACTTGTTGATATGAGAAGATATATTGGGTAGAATAAAGTTATCAAATGAGAACTTGATGGTCAAGGCCTACACTTAGACATGTAGGCACATAAGGCAGAACAAAATTGCTAGCTAGTGATTGATTGCTAAAGAAACTGAGATGAACATATTCATCTCTATCTAGTGCCATAAGCAATACCAAGATCTACCTACTTACATAAGAAAGGCTACGAAGTATGTAGCATAAGGATGTTGGGGTCACGTAGAAATCTAAGGGTGGTTGTCATAATTGGGGTATTTAGTTAGGACCCAACATCAGGAAATATCTCTCAAAAGCAGTAGGAGAAGCCTATTCCCTTTGTTTATTGTAAAAATTCTTTGCACATAGGTTTCAGAAAATGAGAATATCATTTTGTTCAATTGCTGGAATTACAGTGGATGGAAAGGAAAAACAGGAAAGATTTACAGTTTAAATACCAGTGTACCTAAGATTTGCCTAGGTATTATGGATGTTGCAAGAGGGCCCACTTACCTTGGTTTAGCAGCCTCTGATAAGGTAGAATGTGAAAAACAATTCCTCACTGATTCTAAAATAGAAAGAAGTACAAAGAAAAGATTCAAGTATTGAGCAAATATGAGTAACCCACTTCCTAAACTTACAAGAAACCAAGGAGCACAGATTACCCCACTGCTTTGCAGCAGATGGCGAGGGCTATATAAGTGGATGTTCCTGGACATTGAGACCACATTTGTGTCCAGTGTGACACCTGGCTGGATCTTCCAGCACTCTGGGGCCAGAGCTCCCATAGCCTTCTAGTGAGTACTTTTGTGGACTAGAACACATCAAGCTGTGGATGTCTTTGTTCATCTGAGGATTTTATACAGCATCAAAATCTTGGCATCTCTCCCAGTACTCAAGAGAAAAGAACATTGACAATGGTTGTCCAAATCTCTTGTGGTATCCAAGGAAATTTGTGCCCATTGTGGCCATCTCATTTGTTGTATGTGATATTGGCTCCATGGGGGGAAAATCATTTATGGTCACATACTTTAGGAAGAACCATGCTTTATTCATTCACTGTTGAAAGAGTAAAAGGAAAGAGAGCATTGCATTTAAATATCTCCTTTCAGATACTGAGCATTATCTTAGCTTTTGGGAAGCAAAATGACCATATCTGTTCTCCTAGGGAGAAGATGACTGCTGAGAGCTAGACTGGTTTTCTGACAATTTAGTCATGGGTTTAAATGGAAGTCTTTGTCATCTGGTACATCATAAGGTAATGTCATAAAGTATGCTAAATGAATTTATCATGACGAGTGACTTTCACTGTCATCAGCAGGGTATCAATTGACTAATATTTTACATCCTGAGACAAAATTACAGTTCAGCACATATCACGTCTCTGTATGTGCAGAACTCCTAAGCAGCTCTCCCAACAAAGAAAAACTTGCAGAGTCACTCCAATTTTATAAGACAATAAGTGGAAACATTAAAAGTCAGAAACAGTCCATTCTGGGGTGACACATTTATGGTAATAAAGAGAGCAGCTTTCCATGCAGATTCTTTCATAGGACCGAAATACAGAAAACAGATTATAAAATAGTAAAAAATAAGGTTCATCTTTCAAATCTCTGTCCTCAATTCACTTCTAAATTCCAGAAATAATCTGATGTGACTTAAAGTGTATCATTTAATCACTTTTTTTTTTTTTTTTTTTTTTTAGTGACTGTCAATGGAAAATGACAGAATTTCTACAAAGCCGTGACTGCTTTAGCAGCATGAGCAGAATTCTAGGCAGGGCATGCTTCTCCTCCAGAAACAGGAAACATCCTTCCTATTGTGACAGGAGCCTATGAATTTCCATAACTACAATCTTAGTCAATTTTTTAATATAAATAATCTTAAATTGATCTGAAACATTTGTCAAATGCAACTGGGTATATATGGTAGCACACTGACATGATGTCATCAAGAGTTGAAATAATAAAGCTTTCCTTGGAACTTTTTGTATACCTCCCAGTGGCTCCAGGCTGGTGGTCCCTGACCTATGAGATATGATCTGCAATAAGGAAGTCAATGGAACTCACTACACAGACTCCTTAGGTTTTGAGGTCCATGGCTGTTTTCTTTTTTCAGAACCCTCTCTTGCTGTTGTACTGGGGTTAAGTACTTAACTGTAACTAGGGTCTTTTTCTTCCTTCAACAATGAGTATCACACAGTTCACTTGTCAAACAACTGGTGGACTTGTGGTTCCATTTGGGACATATTTTTCAAGACTTAGACCATTTGCAAATCTGCTTTAGACTTCTCTTGCTATTCAACCAAGCCTGAAGGTTACCTGGAAATGAACTCTTTGGACCCCTTCAGGCCTAATTTGAGCAACCACTCAAACCTACACATATGTATGACTTTCCCAGGTACACATCAAGGTTTATATTTTATTTTAAATACTCCATGAATTTGCATATATTCCTTGCAAAGGGGCCATGCTAATCTTCTCTGTGGTATTCTGATTTTAGGGTATGTACTTCCAAAGCAAGCATCACACTATGATTTTACAATTTCCAAATCCCCAGTGTATCTTCTTCCTCAACCACCTCTTTCTTACTATTTTTTAATCTGTCTGTTGCTTAACTCCACTCTTATTCATAGACATAGGCTTCTACAATTTTTTTCTTTTAAATGCTTGCAATTAGCCTGGCTAGGTGGTATACATCAGCTACTCATCACACTGAGGGTAGAGAACAAGTTAAAAGTCAGCCTAGGCAATCTAGTGAGACACCCTCTCAAATCATGAAAACTAAACAGAGGGCTGGGAATATAGCTCAATGATGTGCCTAGTGCATGCAGAGGTCTAGGTTCAATCTCTAATAGACACTACCCTCCAACAAACACTAATGCACTGCATTCAGAAAACGTCATCTGCAAAGCTATCCTAGTCTTTCCCCTGAATGCTGTAAGATTTCTTTCCATTAGACAAGAGTTAATTCAGACAGGTTTTGACATCTATCAGGTAATTTCTGTACTGAGTTAGAATTTCCCATGTCCTTGGTGTAGATGATGTTAGTATGCACATATATACATGTACAACATATATTGTTTTTGAAACTTTCAAACTTCCCAATCCTGCTTTTTAGTTCTAGACACTTCACTGTGTGCTTTCCGTATTGAATATTTTAAAATAATTGCATTTATTTCTGATTTACATGACTTTCCTTCGCTTTTCATGGTCTTAACATGTCGACTATGACTCTTAGTTAAGAATAAGTGGTGAGTATGAACATATAGAACTTGTCTTCAATCTTAGCGAAAAGTCATTTTTGCCTCCTATCCATTAAAGATGTTGCAAACTGTTACATGTAATAAATCAAATTAATTCCTGCCCATCCCTGCTTTCATGTCACCGTTCCTGCTCCCTGAAGGATCACTTCCACTGGACTCTACTTAATTTTTAAAATTCTAATATATCACTCTTTCTTTCTCTTTCTCCCTCTAGCCCATCCCATGTCTCCTTCATCCAACCCTGCTCACACCTCCAATTCCCTTTAAAGCTTAAAGCTTAGTTGTCTGTCATTCGAGGTTTGTTGGTGAATTTAGTGAATGTATGTATGTAGGCAATAAGTAGGCAATCCTGTCTTTTATCTTTGAAGATCTAAAAGTTGAAGAAATGAAATGATTATAGACTAAAAGACAGCTCACACTTCAGTCTTTAAACGTAGGAACTTAGTGTGACGGAGTACCAAGGGAGCATTAAAAGTAGAGCTTTCAAGGAAAAGCTGATGCACAATAGCCTATCCAATAGCAGAAAAGGCAGGGCTGAAGACTGGTTTCACAGATTCATTGACTTTGTTATTCACTCTCATGTAAGTGAGCTGAAGACTGGTTTCACAGATTCATTGACTTTGTTATTTGCTCTCATGTAAGTGACCAACTGTTATTTGCCATCAGTCATAAGCCACTCACAGTCTTTTAAGATTGTTTTAAAAGACTGGCACTTTAGGAGGATGCTACTCATGGTATTGTTTGATTAATCCTTTCTATTGTTTGATTAAACCTTTCTAGAGTGATTATGTTGCTACCAACCTAAAAGATCCTTATACCATGAAAACTAGTATCAAGAGGACACAAAAGTTCACCCTATAATTAGAGTTAACAATCATCCATGAGTTTTTGTTGTGCCCTTTTCAATGGTCAGCTTTGCATCCCTGTGACAAAATATTGTGTTAATTTAAAGGAAGGAAGACTTCATTTTAGTTTGTGGTATCAGTACCTGGAGACTTTGGGCTTGTGGGAGTCCATCATAGTGGGAACAGAATAGGTCTATTCTTGACATGCTAACAATGAAGCAAAAGGACAGGAAAGAGTCAGTATCCCAGTACCCCTACTCTAATTTTGATTCTGTTATGATAAAAAAGATCAAAAGCAAATAGGGAAGAAATGATTTTTGTATGTTACAATGTCCTTTTATTATTTGCTCAAAGGATATGCTACTCCAGTAGATATTTTCTTAGAAGAAGGTTTATTGCCTCTCAATAGGATCAGGTTAAGACCCACGCCTTCAACAGATGAACCTTTAGAAAACATTCGAGTTACAGATGATTGATAATGTCAAGCAGCATCACACAAAAACATAAAATTATGTTAGAGATAATTAGGAATTCATTTACAGTGCACTAAAAGGTTTAACAGTAAGGTCAGAAGACAATAGAAAATGTCTCTCTCCTATATATTTGGTATATATATCAAATACACTTTTGAAATGTCCTGTAGCCATTCATTCATTTATATGAGAATTTCCACAAAGGAAGTCATATACATACAATATTGGTTACAAATCCAACAACTTTATTTGTTTTGTAGAAATTAGTATGTAGTTAGCCTATTGAAGGAAAACCTTGAAGTTAAAAGTATCAGCAAATGATAATACCTATAGAATGAGATAGATATAAAAGACAGACCCTATCAATCTACACCTAAATGGCTGATTCATTTTGTCAGATACTATGGCTTGTTTTCTGAAGTTTTACTTGGAATATTTGACATTAGTCTGATGATGTTGCTTTTGTTATATGAGAAATATAAACCTTGCCTCGAATTATGTTAATTAAGGAGTAAATATTAGGAATTCTTGATATGGTAAAACAAGATTGGAAAGGGCTATTATGAGGTGACACTTCCTATCTACAGTTATCTGCAAAAGGTTGTATAATACTATTTCTTTCCTTGGAGTATATTGCAGAAAGATGATGTAGTATGAAATAACTTGTTTAGTTTAAGTCTTGGCTATCCAGTTTCTGTGAAAGAAAGATATGTGTGTAAATTTTTCCAAGGAGATACATGGAGATGTCTTTACCAATGATAGGCTAAGCAAATAATCCTACACAAGTCTACTTTGGTAAACAGATAAGATTATTGGAATTGTTTATAAATATGTTGGTGTCTCCTGGGTATCTATATCACTGAAAAGTTTACCCACTGTGGGTAATGACTCATAAAAGCTGAATAGTCTCTGTACAACTTGCAGGCAGTTGCACTAAAAATAATCTCCTTTCCCCCTGTAATTTTTACCGCTCCTCTAACCTCAGGACAGAGTCTTTCGAGTTTTGTAAGTTCCTTGTGACTTTGTATAAGATTCTTGAAAGTTTTGTGAGTTGCTTCTCTTTTCCACATCAGGGTATGGTTCAATCTGGAAGAAATTGCTTTCGCTTGAAAGTATATCTGAGGGACAGAACCTTGGCTCCTGGCAAATTTCCATGAACTAAGAGTTGAGTTTTTGAGATTTGTGGTAGTATGTTCTACTAATCCTAGGTTATGATAATGAGGATGGTAATAATTCTGGGATATTGTCCAAATTCTGCCAAAAGTTTGAACTCCTTGTTTAGTGTCAGAGGTCCTTTGTCACTATTATTTAGACAATAATTCCCAAGAACAAGCAACTTTTCTAATGGTATGTTACTGGCTGTGGCAGCTATGCTCTGTGACATAGAAAAGCTTCCACCCAAATGAGAAACCATACAAATGACTAGTAACACATTTGTCATACTTCTACAACCCCAGAGGCTGAAGGAAATTACTTTCCTCCAGGGAATTATTTCTCAGGCATGTCTGACAGCTGAGTTATCCTTCACGAGCCTCTTTAGGAGACAGGTTATGATGACATGGTTCATCCCATTGGGTTATCATATTAGTATTGCACTGGGTCAGTCTGTGTGTTAAAGAACAAATCATACACAATCAGAAAAGATTGATCAGCTATCTGGCCCCATTCTAATATTTTATTAATAAATTATAGATGCAGCATTGTTTAATCAATTTGTCTTAATACTGTTCAATGAGTATTTTTTTTCACTTACTGCTTTTACTCTTTAAAATCAGAACTGGTTAAAGAAGCACCAGTTAACAGAGGTCGGGAGGTAGTTCTACAAATTCAGCTGAAGCATCAGACAGATGATTTAGTTTTCCTTCTTCAGTCTATTAAAACAAACAAATGAAAACCATTCTGGTTGAGAGTGTTGCCTAGTGACACAGAGCTTACTTAGAATGCAGGAATCCCCAAGTTTCATCTTCAGTTCAGGAAAAAAAATATCGAGGAGTGCGTATGCTCAGCAATACCTGAGGCACCTGAATGATACATCAAAGATTTAGAACATGAACATAGATCTCATCTTGTTGGACTAAGATAGCCCTAGGCATAGGCTTTTTTTTCCTTTCTTAGGAACACTATGACACAAATAGCTTTGTAATGGGTGTTTTTAATTTTTAGGTAACTAGTGAACCACATCATTTCCATATGGTCAAGAGAAAACTTATTTCCTGTTTTCTAAAAGATGGGAATGTAATTTGTCTGATAACATAAAATAGACAGAAAAAAATTTTTAATTAGTGTGATTCATGTACTTGCTATATACCATAGGAATTTCCATTGTTTTGATCAAATTTGGAAAGATGAAAGATATATTTGATCTGAAGAGAATTCAGAGCATGGCTTTGAGCATAGGCCTTTGCTACTCCACTAGACCTTCTTACTTTTCTCAGATAGTCTTGCTCATAATTTCATGTCATATTGGCATATGCATATAAAATGTGAGAAGAAAAATACAGCATTTGCTTTCTGAGTCTGGCTTAGTTGCACTACTATGATGACCTCCAGTTCCATTCATTTCACAAAAAAAATAGAATCATTTCATTCATTATGGCTGAACCAACTGCATTGTGTATGTTTGCCATGCTTTCACTGTCCATTTGTTGACAGTAGGCTGATGCTATAGCTTGGCTGTTATAAGTATACACAGATGCACAAGTGACTCTCTAGTATGTTGACTGGCATTACTTTGATGTATTCATTGGAAGATGTTAATATATTTATGTTTAGTTTTTTAAAATAAAACTTCCATGTTGTCAGGTGTAATGGCAAATGCCTTTGATCTTAACCTGCAGGTGGCAGAGGCAGTCAGATCTCTGAATTCAATGCTTGTTTGGTCTATAGAGTTCCAGGGCAGCCAGTGCTACACAGAGAAACTATGTCTCAAAAAACTTAAGAAGACCCAGCACTTGGGAGGCAGAGACAGGCGGATTTCTGAGTTCAAGGCCAGCCTGGTCTACAGAGTGAGATCCAGGGCAGCCAGGACTACACAGAGAAACCCTGTCTTGAAAAACAAAACAACAACAACAACAAACTTAAGAAGAAAACAAAAGGAAGGAAAGAAGTAGTGAATGAAGTAAGTAAGAAAGAAAGGGATGAAGAAAGGAAAAAATAAAGGAAGGAAGGAAGGAAGGAAGGAAGGAAGGAAGGAAGGAAGGAAGGAGGAAGGAAGGAAGGAAGGAAGGAAGGAAGGAAGGAAGGAAGGAAGGAAGGAAGAAAAAAAGAGAAGAAAAAAAGAACCTCCGTGTTGATTTCTACAATTGGTACATTAGTTTCTTCTCTTCAACAGCTCATAAGGATTCTCTTTTCTTCCATTTACTCAGCAGTGTTAGTTAAAATTTGTTTGTTTACTTTCTTTTCTTTTTTTTATATTGAAAACATATTCTTCTCTCACACAATACACCCCTACTGCACTTTTCCCTCCCTCCACTCCTCCTATATCCCTCCTTTCCTCTGCACCAGATCCACACACCATCTGTTCCTCTTCAGGAAGAAAACCAGGCTGCCAAGAGACAACAGCCAAATAAGAAATTTGTTTCCTTTATTTTTGATTAATTAATTATTTAATTAACTTTACATCCTGCTTGCAGCTTTCCCTCCTTTCTTTTCCTCCCATTCTCTTTGTCTTCCATCCGCTTCCTTCATACCTACCCTTCCTTTCTCTTCAGAGAAGGGGATGCAAGTTGCAGTAGGACTAGGCACATCTTCTGTAATTGAAGCTAGCTGAGGCAGTCCAGTTAGGGGAAAAGGATCCAAATGCAGGCAAAGGAGTCAGAGAAAGCCCCTGCTCCTGCTGTTAGGGGTCCTACATGAGGACCAAACTGCACATCCAGTACATACATGTAGAGAGGATAGGTATGTCCCATGCATGCTCTTTGGTTGGTGGTTCAGTCTCTGTAAACACTAATTGTTCCAGATTAGTTAATTCTATAGGTTTTCTTGTGGTGTCCTTGACCTCTCTGGCTTATTCAGTCATTCCTTCCTCTTCAATAGTGTTCTCCAAGCTCCATCTAATGTTTGGCTATGGGTCTCTGCATCTGTTTCCATTATCTGTGGTGTTAAGCCTCGCTATTGACAGTTATGCTAGGCCCTTGTCCACAAGTATAGTAGAATATCATTAACTGTGTTGGGGATGGGCCCTTTCTCATGGTTTGGGTCTTAAGTTGGGTCAGTCATTTGTTGGCCATTCCATCAATTTCTGCCCTATCTCTATCCTTGCACATTTTGTAGAAAGAACAAATTGTAAGTTGAGGGTTTTGTGGCTGGGTTGGTCTTTTCATCACTCCATGGAAAGTCTTGACTGGTTATAGCAGGTACACATTTAAGATTCTATAGCCCTAAATCCTAGGATTTTTAGTTAGATTCCTCATTAATTTCTGGTAACTTACATTGTTCTAGATTAAAACTCAAAAAACAGCTCATGCTGGCAATGATATGAAGCATGGAGAACACTCCCCCATTGGTGGTGGGAGTGAAAATTTGTACAACCATTTTGGAAAGCAATTTGGTAATTTTTCAGAAAATTGGTATAGCTCTCCCTTAAGACCCAGCTATACCACTGCTGGGCATATACCCAAAAGATACTCCACCATACCCAAGAACACTTGCTCAACTATGTTCATAGCTTTATTTGTAATAGCCAGAAACTGGAATCAATCTAGAGGACCCTCAAGCAAAGAATGAATAAAGAAAATGTAGTACATTTTCACAACGTAATATTACTCAGCTATTGAAAACTATGACATCCATGAAATTTGAAGGATGGATGGAACTAGAAAAGATCATCTTGAATGAGATAACCCAGACCCAGAAAGACAAACATGATATGCTGTAGCAGGAGATAATGGAAAAGATGGCAGCTGTCTCCGGGCTCAGGCTCCATGTTCCCGCACTAGAGTATGGCACCAGCTGTCTGTCTCAGTGACGCCAGCCTGGGAGCCACGAGATGTTAACTACAAGACATTGGCGTGGCTGCTGCCTGCACTAGCCAGCTCTGCAGCCTCCATGGCTCTAAGCATGGTCCGGGGGCCAACTCCGACTCCTCAACTGTGTTCAGCTTAGCCCCAGACAATAACCACCATCCTTGCTTGAGTGGTAGATATCACAATACCCAGTACCCTGTAGAAATAAGACTCTTAATGCTTAAAGTTAACCAATGGATTTAAATATCAGCAAATACTCAAATCACAAGATGCCCACACAATTTAGAATTCTTATTCCAGTTATCTAACCTTTTGATATGAATAACTACCTGAGACTGCTAGAGACACTCGGGTATACATCTGCCACCATCTCACCTCTCCCTAGTCTCTCTCCTCCAAACTCTTAGCTCTGCCTTGCTTTTCCCTATCAAATCATAAGCCTCATGCTGCAAATAGATTGGGCAGGAAATTTCTGCCACAATATGCATTCACTTATAAATATATATTAGTCACAGACTTGGAGAAGCTAAATAACAAGGAGAGCTCAACAGGGGGAAGCTTGAATCTCACTGAGAAGAGAAAATAGAATAGACATCAGGGGAGGATTGTTGAAGGGAACTGGGTAGGTGAAGGAGTGAGGAGGGGGAATAGGAGGCATCAGTTTTGACATGTTTAAGTCAGAGAGAACTGGAATCGGTATTGCGGGGGGCATCCATGAGATGAGCTAGGCATTTGTTTTCTTAATGGTCAGCACTCTGACTGGAGTAAGACAAACTCTTTTGGCATATTGGATTTGCATTCCGTGATGACTAAAAAATGCTGATTTTTTTATATTCTTATGGCTGTTTATATTTCATCTCTTGAGCATTTCTACATAGATATTGACCTTCTAGGCTTCTGAATTCCCCGTGTATTTATGTAGTAATCCTCAGTATAATACGTACAGCGAGTAGATATTTTCTCCCATTCTATGGGATCTTCTCTTAGTGAATTGTTTCCTTTGGTGAGCAGAAGTGTTTGACTTTCATGGAATTCTGTTTTCAGTTCTAGGTTTTATTTCTTGAACTATTATATACCCAAACTTTCACATTGAAGAAAACACTTGCAATAAGGTTTTGATCAATTTTTGAGTTGATTTTTGTATAGGACAAGAGATATGTCTAGTGTCACTTTTTTCCATGAGTGAGTACCCAGCTTTCCCAGTGTCGTTTGTTGATGGGACTGTCTGTTCTCCAACGTATGTTTTGGCATCTTGTCAAATATCAGGTGACTGTAGCATTGCAAATCTGTTTCTGGGTCATTTGTTCTTTTCCACTAGTTTATACATGTGTTGTTGCCCAGGTACTGTCTTGCTTCAGCTAATATGGCTATGTAGTAATAGTTTGAAATCAAACCTTGTGAAGCCTCCTGCATTGTTCTGTTTCTCAGGACTGCTTTAACTATTCTATGAAGAATGTTGTTGGAATTATGATATAAGTTTCATTGAATTCATGAATTGCTTTTGATAACAGGGCTAGTTTCATAATATTAATTCTGCTATTGCCCAAACCTGGAAGGTCTTTCTGTCTTCTAATATTTTTCCTTAAATTCTTGAATTTTTTGTTATAGAAGTATTTTACTTATTTGACTATGTTTTATTTCTATTTTTTTTAACTTTCGTGAATGGACTATGAAGAATTTTTTCAGGTGGGAGAGGAACAAGTGTAGTGAGATTCAGGATTTTGTGTTGAATGTTAATTTAGAAGGATACAGTGAAGAAATTTCGTAAGATCTCAGTCTGTTTGCAGATAAATACTAAGCATTCTGGAAGTTTAATAAGCCTTCTATAGAATAAGAATGTGCACAAGGAGACCATAATAATCTCATTTACAACCTATAATGCTTTAACAATAGCTACAATTGTTCTCATTCGATAAAGTAACCACTACCAACAGGAAGTATGTGCTAGCTATGCTATCAATATGCCTTGACAGTAGCCATGTTCTTGAATAAGTCCTGAATTGTTCCTACGTGTTTCTTGAACAAAAAGAAGTTGGGCATTTATTCTCCTTTGTCTCCACGGACATAGTTTCAGATTTTTTGTCCAATGCTAAATTTCAGTTGTATATAAGCTAGGTAATTCATATAATACAAAATGAAGAAGTATGAATTCACTCTCCTTTGTATATTAGAAATCCCCTTAACTGATTGTTAGTTTGAGGTAAAGGCAATATGTCACAAGGATGGTTGGGGACCAATATTAGTTCTTGTGTACCAAGGGCTTCTTCTCCCACTTATATCAACAAGGCCATCCTCTGCTACATATGTGGCTGGAGTCATGAGTTCCTCCATGAGTACTCTTTGGTTGGTAGTTTAGTCCCTGGGAGCTCTGTGGCGTCTGATTGGTTGATTGTGTTATTCTTCCTATGGAGTCGTTAACCCCTTCAACTCCTTTAGTCCTTTCTCAAATTCATCCACTGGGGACCCCGTGCTCAGTCCAATGGTTGGCTGTGAGCATCTGCCTCTGTATTTGTCAGGCTATGACAGAGACTGTCAGGCTCCTGTCAGCATGCACTTCTTGGCATCCACAATAGTGTCTGCATTTGGTGTCTCTATATGGGATGGATCCCCAGGTGGGGCAGTGTTTGGATGGTCTTTCCTTCTGTCTCTGCTCCACAATTTGTCACCGTATTTCCTCCCTTGAGTATTTTGTTCTCCCTTCAAAGAAGGACCAAAGCATCCACACTTTGGTCTTCCTTCTTCTTGAGCTTCATGTGGTCTGTGAGAGCTTTTGGGCTAATGTCCACTTATCAGTGAGTGCATACCATGTGTGTTCTTTGGTGATTGGGTTACTTCACTCAGGATGATATTTCCTAGTTCCATCCATTTCCCTAAGAATTTCATGAATTTGTTGTTTTTAATAGCTTAGTATCACTCCATTGTGTAAATGTACCACATTTTCTGTATCCATTCCTCTGTTGAAGGACATCTGGGTTGTTTCCAGCTTCTGAGAAGACGAATCTCAACATTGAGTCATCTGTCTACTTTATCAGAATAGTTCCCTCTGAAAAGATAGAATCAACCTCTAGAACCTGGGAGATATACATAGAATCTCAACTAGCCTTTTGGGTTAATAGACAGGTATATTGTTGAGTTTCACATATGAATATAAAAATTAGTAACTGTAAAAGGCAGAATCAGAAGATTTACTTGTTAAAGTACATTGTTTAGCATAAAAGCCAGAAGAGTAGAATAATATTGGTAACATCATGGTTTTGTAAATGAGGCAGACCTCAACGTAAGTCAATCTACACAGTCCCTTGCTTTATCTATACAAAGAAGCATTACCTCATCCATTGATTTATTGATATTTAATGAAAAAATGTACGTGCTGCTGAAGCAAAGATAATACATATTACCGTCCCAATTCCCATAAAAAGTAGCAACATTTGATAAGGGTTAAAAGAAACCTTCCTGAGAAGTACTGCTTAACCAAAACAAGCACTTTTTTTATGCATTTGCAAAGTAACCAGAATAGCAAGGGAGATGCTGCTATGGTGGGAAAATGAAAGACCTGCTGTGGAGTCAGGCAGGGGTCAGAACACACAGGACACTTCTTAGATCATTGTAGCAAATGAGATTATTTCTACTAATAGCAGTGGAAACCATTAAACTATTTAAGTCAGAGGGAAAGCATATGGGATGAGGATATATAGTGATAAAGCATTAGCATGTAGATTATAGCTGAAGATAAGCGAGTTTTACAAACTTATTTTACTGAAAGAAAGAAAATCAGTGGCTGGAGAGATATCTCTCAGGTTAAGGGAACTTGCTATTCTTGCAGAGATGCTAGGCTTGGTTCCCAGTGGCCAGATGATAGCTCATAGCTGCTACCCATAACTCTAGTTTCAGGAGATCTGATGGCCTCTTCTGACTTGTCCAGGAGTCAGACACCCATTTGGTATATATACATATATGCAGGCAATACACTTACAGATAGATAGATAGATAGATAGATAGATAGATAGATAGATAGATATGATAGATAGAAAAAACATCTGTAAAAGAAAAAGTAAGCAAAAGTATACTGAGTAATTGCTGTCCTTTAACTACAGAATCCTTCATGGTTGTATTACTACTGGAATTGTTAATTGAAGAAAAAGAATAGTGTCAGAGCAGTGATGAAACAACTCTCTAGGAGAGTAAGTCATATTTCCTATGCAGCAAATTTTCATCTTCTTGTGAGCAATAAAATAAAATAATAGAATGACATATCTAGGAAACAGAGACTGTGCAAACCATCTATGTGTTTCTATGCAATTCAGAAAGCTACAAAGACTCAAATGATAATTAAATGGCTTGCAAAAATAATTTCTTCTTTTTCCAAATGTTAGATATTTTCTCCTATTACACAGAATTTAGATTTCTTTTTTTTAATTTTTCTTTTTTTCTTTTTATTGGATATTTTCTTTATTTAGATTTGAAATGTTTTCCCCTCTCCAGGTTTCCCCTCTGGAAACACCCTGTCCCTTCCACCCTTCCCCTGCTTCTATGAAGGTACTCCTCCTCCCACCCACTCACTCCTGCCTTCGCACCCTGGCATTCCCCTACACTGGGACATCGAACCCCCACATGACTAAGGGGGTCATCCCACTTATGTCCAACAAGGCCATCCTCTGCCACATACACGTCAGGAGCCATGCGTCCCTCCATGTGTACTCTTTGGTTGGTAGTCCAGTCTCCGGGAACTCCAGGTGGTTTGGTCAGTTGACACTGTTGCTAGACTTCTTGGTCTTTAGTAACATTTAATACTTAAATACAAACAGCCCTAGTTGTATATTATCATACCTAATACCATTTCCTAATAAAAATTTATATGCTGTACTATGAAAACCCTCACAACATAACATTTTCATTCATTCTTTGAGAATTTCATAACTGATACAATGCATTTTGATCATATTTCCTCCTGTGGCTCCTTCCACATCTACCTCCACTCCTTTCTTCCTCTAAATTTGTGTTCTCTTTTAAAAAATAACCAATGAAAATACTTATAAATACTCAGTTAATATGTGTGCATACATGAGTATGTGTGTGTATGCATGTGCATGTCTTTCTTTCATGTGGAGTCACTGACAATGTCAGTTTTCTCCTTCCATCATGAGGTTCAAAAGATCAGATTTGGGCAAGAAGCCTTGGTGGCAAGTATCTTTATCTGTCTCTGATTATCATGGAGTCATTAACCTTGTAGAAAGGAAATTCCTCAAAGGAAGAACATGAAAATATGTACACTATTATATAAACAAGCCTTTCACCCACAGCAACCATCAACACTCATGGAGGCCCACACACTGCTGACAGCATGAGGCCAGAAGATGAGGACATGTCTAATGTCTCAGCAAAATAGTAGAATGCTGTGACCTTCAGGACAGGACAGGGCAGGGTCCTAACTGGCTATCTTATTGTCTGTGCTTGTGCTTGCTGTCTCATTCTAAGGATCAAGGGTCTGGGGTCATGCAATGCTGATTCATAAGATTATCTAAAAGGAATTTAGGGTAAGATTAAATAGATATGTCAAATAAAAGACTCGGCTTTTGATTTGCAAAAGATGAGCTATAATGGGGGGTTTTTAGAATTGAAGAAAAAAAGTTGTCTTAAGTAGGGAGCTGTCTAGAAATCTCTAGAGAAAGCAGAACATAGAAAGAGCATTCTGGAAAGCTGTCTTAAGCTGATCATAAGGCTATCAGCTTGGATCCAGGATTTGACTTCATGTCATTTGTTTCACCACTTCTAGTCCCCTTCTCTCAGGAACCCCTTTCCAAGCCAAGGCTGGTCTTTGGCACACCTGAGAATGTTGAGGCTACATGAAATATTTCTAATTGAAAATTCTAGAGAGCCCACTTCATTCTTATAAGAACTGAACTTATCAAAATGAAAGAAAAGTCATGCATTTGTACTGTTTATTTATAATTGATGTAAAATTTTCTCCTTTGGCAAGAATTGTCAGAGCTCAGTCTACATCTCAAAATTTCCAACTGATTGTACCCATAACTTCAAAGGCGAAACAAGAATAATTTGTTTTGTATTAGTAAGATGAATATGTTTTTGAATTTGCTGACAATTTTTTGACCAAAAGTGAACATTTCCTGTATTGATGATGGGTGAGCATTTAATATAAATTCCCGCTCATTTATACAGCCACTCTAGAAGCTTACTATTTTTCTATATTTAGAAAAACAAAATGTTTGTGGCATAAAATAGTACAGAAACTGACCAGAGAGTACAGTTAATGAAAGGTAGAACAAGAATCCAAGGCCAAGTATGTTTGGAAAAGCTGAGGCTCATTCCCCTCTCACTAACAGATTGACAAGATCAAGAGTTGGAAGAAGAAGTCTACAAATCACTGCATGTCAGAGGAGGAGGATCTCACTGGGACATCTCATAGGTAACTGAAATGGTCAGTGTTGTTCTGTGTGACAAAACTCATTAAACATGTGTAGAAACTTCTTTGTTCACAGCCATGTGATCACAATGATCAATTTTCCTAATTGAAGTACAAGAGCTCTACCTGCATCTATATGATTTCTGATTTGGTTCTGAAGACAGTTAGCACAGACCTCTTGAGATCTTCATTCTTTTACTTTAATTTTTCAACAAGTTTCCTAAGAGCAGCCATAACTTCTTTATTCCTCAAGCTGTAGATCACAGGGTTCAACATGGGTGCCACCACAGCATAGAACAGAGCAACCATCTTCTCTTTGTCCTCGGACGAGGCAGAACGTGGCCCAAGGTAAGTAAAGATTGTGGCCCCAAAGCACATACAAACCACAGTGAGGTGAGAGGCACAAGTCCCAAAGGCCTTGTGACGTCCCTGAGTAGAGCGAATGTGCAGAATGGCAATGACTATCTGAGTATAAGAGAATAGAACGAGGCAACAGGGAAGCATGATCACCAGAAATCCTGAGACGGCCACCATGACCTTGTTGAAAGAGATGTCTACACAGGCTAGCCGAAGCACTGCAAGGGTCTCACAGGCAAAGTGATTAATGACATTGTGACACAGAGGAAGACGGAAGGTGATTACTGTCTCCATCAGTGAATTCAAGAAACCAGCCACCAAGCAACTGGCAGCCAACCCCAGGCACAGTCCTCCATCCATGATGACAGTGTAGTGCAATGGATAACATACTGCCACATAGCGGTCATAGGACATAGCTCCCAGAAGGAAGAATTCAGAACCACCCAAGGCCAAGGAGACACAGAGCTGGAGCACACAGCTGTGGAAAGGGATGAGCTTTTGGGATGAAACCAAGTGAGCCAGCATTTGTGGGGCAATACTATTCCCATAGCAAAGGTCCACTGTGGACAGAACACTGAGGAAGAAATACATGGGAGTATGAAGCCTGCTGTCCAGTCTGATGAGGAGAAGAATCAGAGAATTGCCCACAACAGTTATGATGTACATGACAAGGATCAGGATAAAAAGAAAGATCTGAGTGTTCTGGTCACTGGAAAGTCCCAAGAGGATAAACTCATTCACCCACGTCTGGTTCACAAATTCCTGGCCCATGAATTTCACAGCTGAACAGGTATTTTTCAAAGCATGCTGCAGGCTGACACTTCTGAGTTTCAAGATCATCCACACTGAAGATCACCATAAGATGTAATGATGTTTCTGAAATTAAAAAGAAAAGAAGTGAGACCTTCATGATTTAAATTATTGGAACATCAGTTCTTCTCCAAAACACCTAACCTTACTTTAATGGCAAGAAAATTTAGTAATTTTAGATTCAAAGTCTTATTTGACTTAGTATTTAGAGGATTGTGTCTTTCTTTGTGGTAAGAAAGGTTTCATGAACAATAAGTCTCTGAATTCTAGATTATATCCAGTTTAATTTAACTATTTTGTTACGGGATTTCTCCTGTAGAGATCTCATTAAAAGCCTTATTCAAGCCTCCACAGTAGACTAAATCCATAAAACATGAAATATTTTGAAGGATCTTCACATCACATATATTCAATCACTAAGCAATTTGAATCTTATTTTGTTAAACTTTGGCGTGTGTGTGTG
Source organism: Grammomys surdaster (assembly GCF_004785775.1). Lineage (NCBI taxonomy): Eukaryota > Metazoa > Chordata > Mammalia > Rodentia > Muridae > Grammomys > Grammomys surdaster. Next base: position 1,593,750 of record NW_021604710.1, on the reverse strand, counting down.
TGTGTGTGTGTATTTAAAAGTGTTTCACAAGTTTATTGAGGGAATTATAATTTCAATTAATTAGGAGGACTTAACTCTTATGTTGATCATAATGATAATTCCAGTTTTACAGTGTCAAATAGAGGACTTCTACGTTGCCCACATTATACCAATGGGCCAGTTATTCCACTGTAATGCAAAATGTCAATTTTAAGACTTGGTGTTACATAATAGCCAAAAAAATCCCATATGCCTTCAGGTAGATTTAATGAAGTGTACAATAATGTTATGTTCCTACTAAATAGTAATTATTTTCTCAGTGGTGACACCTTACATTTTCACTGGAAAAGAGATTCATCCTTATGAGTAAAGAGAGAAGAGTACAAGATACAGCACTAACTATAGAACATAATAGTGATATTGCTTACCAGTTGTGATGACTCATGCTTGGAAAATAATCACCTTGAAGGACAAGGCATAAAGATTTCTGTGAATTACATGTCAGCCTGAGTTGTTTGATGAGTCCCAGGATTCCTGGGGTACAATATGAGATCCTGTCTAAAAATATAGCAAGAAAACCAACTGTTGAATTGTTTGATTTAGTAGCTTGTTTAGGTTCTGTACAGCAAAGGAGAGAACAAGTGGAATGTGAAATCAATTAGCAGAGCAGAATGGAAAAAAAAAACCACCTGCAAAGCATCCCTGATAAGGTGTCCATGACCAGAATTTCCTCCAGAAATCATGTGCAACTCAAAAACAAAAGGAAACATAAAATAATCCAAGCTTATAATCAAATGATTACTAGAACACCACACTTTTCTCAAGAGGGACAAATGGGCAATAGGACTGTGAAAACCAGCACTGTTAATAAAGGGCTACCCAAAATGACAACAAAGCATTATCTCACACTGTTAGCAACTTTTGACTCCACAAGGACGTTTTCTTCCCTTTTTCTCGGTCACAAAGGGAAACAGTAACCCATTACTCTAGAGTGAAGATCAGATCTGATGACTTGAAAAGAGTCACCTAGTACACTAGGGTGACTATCCCAACAGCTTCCACAACAGTAACTACTGAGGGGGGACCCAACACTGTTGTCTCTGCTGATGGCTTTGCCTATGAGTTTTTGGAATGTTCATTAGACATCACATCATTTATACGTCGTTAGGGTACCTAAGATTAATGCACAGTATCATAAGACCAGCAGTGGTCACTCCTTTATAAATTTCTGCTATTCTTCCTCTTTACATTTAAGCTCATTTATATTCCACCACATTTTACACAAGATAAAAGATGATTTATTCTAGAATCCATAATACTAGCTAGAGATTTTCTTCATCCCCCTACAAAAAAAATGCAGGCTGTTGGGGTTTACAAGGTTTTTGTGTGAAGATGTGAGTCCACTTCTGCCACTCTAAGACTTTTGAGAGAGAAAGCAGTCACTGAAGAAACCACACTGCAAAATACAGCTTAGCAGAAAACTCACCCATCCTTCCTTGTCCTTTACAAATGGCTCCTTTCTCTTAGGGAATATGTGTTCTGAGGTCATTTTTTAAAATTATTTGATGGCAAAGAGGACTTTCCAAACAAGTAATTATAACTAACCTATCTGGGATGTTAGTTTACATCTTAAACATTTGAAACGAAAGAATCAAAATGTATTTCTTTAGTGTAGGAGTCTTCACTTTTCCCCTTTTTGTTATCTTTTTTTTAATGAGAGAATGGCTACAGATGCCTACAGTTCTACCATTTAAATTTTTCACTCTCTCTTAAATAGAAGTATGTGAGCATATATTGCTAACAATATAGACTTAAAATAATATTTATTTTTTGCTTACTGTTTTGCCATAGGGTTGAAACAAAAATTGAAAAATAAAACATAATATATATCAGTATATGATAAATTACTTTAAAATGTTTGTAATATGACCTATTCTTTAAAGGAATAGCAATAATCCTTTCTATATTGTGTGTTAGACATACTCTAATAAACCACCAGTCCTGTCTCCCAAGACTTCATATGTAACTGAGGCAGCAATGCTCCCAGGTTTGTGTACATAGGATGGTGCACATGCAAACACATGTACGTGTGCACACAGACACACACACACACACACACACACACACAGAGAGAGAGAGTTGGATCTGAGGGCCACACCATGAGAAAGAATTCATGCTTGTTACTTTAAAACTGACAGACAACCCATAACTAAGGAAGTCATAGGCCCTAGAAGCAATAGTAAATTGATATGACATCAAAGCGTCTTCTAGTATCTATGTTTATCCAAAAGACAGAGGCTACCCTCTGTCTTAATCAGAGAATCAAATTCTTTTTGCAGTGAACAGAGATAAATTTAGACCCTTAGCTGCACAAGTTGCTGAGAATAAAGCCTCAATGAGGATTCAACTCTAAAACTGACATTTATGCCACCATTTTAAGGCTTGGGAATGTTGCAAAACATGGCACAGAAAGAAAATAAAAGCTGAAAGATAAGAAGGGCTACAAATGTTATTTTCTAAGTAAAACATGGGCACAGTAACCAAGAACTCACAGTACCTGCACCTAGTACTACTGGGCTCACACAAGTCAGCCCTATCTTTAGTCAGCTATGAGTACAGAGGAGGCTCAAAAGCCATACTGCACACAACTGAAATACTTACAGCTAACAGAATCTGTGTGTTGGGGAATATAGCACTCACTGGTAAGCTCTCAAACTTTAATGAATAATTCCAAACCCATGGCCATACAAAGTACCTTAATTAAACTCTGCGGGACATAAAATAAAACCCAAAGTCATGATCGTGGGAACCAGGTCTATCAGGGGAAGGGGACTGGAGGGGTAGGAGGGAGAAAAGAGATGAGGTAAAGGCAGGGCACTGAATGTTTTGTATACTTGTATGAAATTGTCAAAGATAAAAGTCTATTAATAAAAATGTAAAAAAGAATGATTAGTTGTTCATTTATTTATACTGTTTATGCTTCTACAGCTTGGAATTAAAAGGATTAAAATAATAAAAATAACCAAACAAGTGATGTTTCCCCAGCTATTTCAAAAATATTCTTAAAAGAAAAAAATTTATGTATAAAGCTTTGTTGTCTTTGCTCAATAGTGTAATTGCAAAAGTTTATGTCTCAGTGACTTACCACTGCTATACATAATTTTATATTTGACCAAATTAAAAATATTTTCCATTTTCAAAATGAGTATGAAAATCAAGGAAGACATGTAAGTGTAAATAGTAGAAGTTATTGATAAATTACCTATGAGAGAAACCAGAAGCCTAACTTTTCTGTAAGCGAATTTTTAATAAACATTTATGGATGTCATTGAATAGATAGTGACCAATTTGTTTGTTGATAAAGTCTAGTTTAATAAACCTGCACTTAAAATAGTTTTAATTTTGTTATTTACTCTTGCACACTAGCTTTAGTCTTTCATATGAACGCTTGCTAATTTAACTTTATCACATTGAAAATTCTGTTCAAAAGAATGAGCATGGAGATGAAAGATCCTCAGTTTTGGACAATGGTGACTTCAGAATCAGTTGCGTGCATGGAATTCTTTTACCCACCATCCTTATAGAAGGCCTAAAAGGTAGAACTCATCAGGAGCTGGAGAGGTGACTCAGAGGTTAAAAGCACTTGCTGTTCTTGCAGAGGACTGAGTTTGATTCCCAGCACCCCAGGCTGGCTCTGAACTGCAGATAACTACAACTCCAATAGAGTGTCCCACGCCCTCTCTAGCTTCTGAGAGCACTGCCCCACATATACATATTCTTTTGACCCCATCCTTTAGAACAGATTTGTAAAAAGCTAAACACAGATCAAAGCAGAATGATTGAATAAAGCACACAGAGAGCACAAGCAGAAGGACAGAGGGTGTGAGCAGATAGTAAGTTACAGTCCTGACTCTGTGGACATTGCTCCCACTACCCTGTTCAGCACTTGGCTAGCTGTTACACTGTCATTTTGTTCCAGAATAATTTTAGAGCAATATCTGGTTTTGCATAAGTCATCAATCCAATTGAAAGAGTAGTTTTAAATAAAGAGAATGATGCTAAGCCTGTCATGTTAACATTAAAGCCACGAACCAAGAAGACATTATCATTTGTTCCAGAATACTTAGGAGCATTTAGAAGAATCCAGTCATAACGGCTAAACAACACTTTATTTCAAGTAGAAATATGTATAACTATACAACGTGTGAATGTTGGTGTGTTTACATGTTTCGGGAAGCCAGAGAACAGCTTCAATTTTTGGTCCTCCAGTGTAACCCAGCTTCTATTTTCGTATTTCTTACTAAAACCTGGAGTTCATCAGTTATATTAGGCTGTCTCGCCAGTGAACCACCTCAGAGCCACTTGCCTCTGGTTCCCAGCACTAAGAAAGCAAGTGTGAAGCATGAAACCCAGCTTTAAAAAAATATGGGTTTTGGGACTAAAACTCACGTCTTTAGTCTTGAGTGACAGACACTTTAAGGACTAGTCTTCATGATTTTCATGTTACCATGACAGTCTTTGTGTCTTTCTCTTTACTTAAAACTACTCTTTATATTGGATTGATGACTTATGTAAAACCAGATATTATTCTAAAATGGCAGAAGATCTGCTTTCACACATATAAAATCAAGATCTGATAAAAAAAAATTATCTCTCTTCCAAAATTTAAGCATGTGCTCTGACAACAATGTTATGAAGTGAACTTACAAGTGAAAATACCCTTAAAACTGTAAGAATATTTTAAAACATGTGCCAGATAAGTGGCACTTTTTACATGCAAGAGTAGATACTGTTCCTAGAGATGCATGGCATTCTGGCCAGCACTAGATGGGGCAGTTGTAGAAAACAGTTTTAGAGATGGATGACTCTTAGGAGGCTCCAATCCATCATAGTCTGGGGCCCCGTAAATCACTAAACCATTTGCAAAGTATGGCTTTCTGACTTGAGGAACTAGAATCCAGCTTCTGAGGACCAACTTGACAGGACAACTGTTATGTCAAGCCACCACACTTTGAGGCTTGAGAAGAGAGGCAATGGGTTTCAGTAAACTCGTTTTGTGAGTCATATTATTAAATGGATGTTAAAGAAATAAAAAATTCTAACTCACCTTTGGAGAGCTCAGTAGGCTACCCTGTGCCTTTGAAGGGTGGCAAAGCTTAGAATGTTTGGAATTTGCAGTGACTTGGAATAGGTAACTTTCTCAAACTTTACAAAGGAAATCTCTAGGGGCCAATTATGCCTTGTTCATTAGATATCTCTTCTTCTCCCTCCCCACATATCTGGCTACTTCTGCACCCTAACGCCCTAAGCATTTTAACTTTGCAAATAGAAGTTTGTTGTCCTTGTCCCTGGAGCAAGGCAACAAACTTACCAAAATTTAATTTCTCAAGAGGCCAACTTCTGTTCTTGGGTGTTTTCACTTTGAGTGGTTCATAGACTATCCTGACTGATGAGGATGCAGATGTGCATAAACCTCTACTTCCTCATTCCAGTCCAACCATCTCCACTTTCTTTGTCTAGTAGGTCCAGTCCAGGAAATCCAGGAGGCCTTCTAGATTCTTTCTGTGAATAACTTGATGATGTGTAGGCCATAGATCATTTTTTCTTAGCCCTAGGTGTATATCCTTGGTCTATATTTGGGGTTCTACCACCACATCTATCAGTTTCCTTAGAAAGATTGCCTGTTCTTCGGGGAAGACAGACCATTTCGTAGTTCAAATGTTAGAAAGTTTAATTTGCTAAATTTTTAATAAAAGTACAACAAGCTGTTACATACTCTAGTGAATATGATAAACCCCAGGTGCAATAAAATTCACAGAACTAAGAAAATTTTTTGTCTGCTTCCTTTGAAGAGCAGAAGCTCTACATGTAGGTACTGCTGTTCTCGTCGTCTGCTCTCCATTTATGCCACCTAGCACAGTAGAACTGTACTAGGAAGTCTGACATCTGGCTTCTTATCCTTGAAAGTGAGAACAAGGACGTTACCTCTTGGACAGTGGTTCAAGAATCATGTTCTAAAGATAAGATACAATGTGAACAGAGAGAACATCACACTAGTGCTGGGTGTGGAGAAAGAGACATAGCAGAGCCTGTCAGTCAGCCCAGGGCCATGAAAGAGAAGGAAGGGTAGGAGCCAAAGAGAAGGAAAAGACTTGTGAGGATGGTGGAGAAAAGATCTTTTTACTTCCCAAGTATCTTTGACATCTCTCCTAAAGTATTTTCAACTTACTTATAATTCTTTTTACTGTGTGAATTTATTGTCTCATCTCTTATTCTATTACCAAAATTTAGTGGATGTAAGAGGAAATACTCTAGTCACACTGGAGGTCATCAGATGACAAAAGAGGCCCCATGAAGAGCTACAAAGCTTCCACATAGAAAAACAAGCCATTATCCAAGTAAAATGAGAGTTTACAAAGTGGAGTTAAAAATAATTAATTGCCATATATTGTATATAGGATTAACAATGAGACTATACAAAGAACTAAAAGAACTAAGCATGAAATCAAAAAATGTAATCAATCAATAAGATGATGGAATTAAGATAGTCCTCACAAGATAGGATACAAATAGCCAAGAATATGCAAAAACTAATCAACTTCACTGTTCATCAGAAAAATCAGACCAAAACTATTTTGATACCCTATTTTCATAACTTACCCTAGTTAAAATAACAATCATTAAAAATATATACCAAATATTGGCTAGGATGTGGACAGAGAGGGAATTTTAACACCCTGATAATAGGAATGTGTGATAATGCTCTTATGAAACTGGAGGCTCCTCAAAATATTAGCTATAGACATGCTATATGACATAGATACACCACTCCTGGGCATTTTCGTGAGAGAATCCAAATCAACATAACACAGAGAAACTTGGACATCAATGTTTCTTGCAGCACCATACACGATCACTGAGCTATGGCGTTAACCTAGGGGCTCATCAACAGAGACATGGACAAGCGGAGGGTGATATGTATATAGAATATACTTTTTCACTCATTAAATGTTCTAATCACTTGCAGGAAGTGGATGAGACAGGAAATTACCATATTAGTAAACTAACCTTGAAGGCGAGTAACAAAAAGACAAATGTATGTTTTTGATCATGTGTGTTTCCTAGAGTTCAGACAAATACATAATATCATGGATGTATATAGTTATGTAGATGTGTAAATAAAACTGTCTAAAGGATAAGAGACACAAAAGGAGAACAAGTATCAGGGAGAGTTATGGGGGATATGCTCAATATGCTATTTTTTATTTAAATCATTTTTTGTGAACAAAAACTGTTCATGATTCTTGTTTAATAATGGTAACTGAAGTTTCCAGAGAAAAGGCGATACCTGTTCTAACAATACTATTAGGGTGAATGTGGCAGATGAGAATGCAGAGTAAAAGTGGGAATATGGGATGGGATAACTTACACTAAAGGTGTTTTAAAAGATTTTTATGAAAAGCTTCTACTACAGAAGCTTCCTAAAATATACACATATACATATATAAATGAAGTTTAGTGGAGTTACTCTATATGGAGAGACAGTATTCTAACTATACACCTCATACTAGCAAACAAACATCTCAGTAACAGGAGTGGATAGCCTCTTTGTTTGTTGTGTAATGAAGTCACATAGAACCCAAGCACCATAGACCATTGCATTTCTCTCGGCTATCCTCCAGAACTTGATACAAAGACTCTGTTGCTAAATATACAACATACTTGAGTCACAGAACATGAAGAAATCAAGTTAGTATGCATATGGAAACTTTATCTCTATTGACTAAGCTGTCATAGTTCTGGCATGTGCCATATCTGCTTCCAGAGGAGGAAACTAATCCTCTCTCTCATCTCTAGAATAGTCACAGGCCTGGTAAAACAAGCCCATTGGCACAGTAATGACATAGACATAATGCAAATAACCAACTATTTTTCTGATTCTAAGGTCCATTCCAGGAGATGAAACCTATACCTGACACTGTTAAAGATACTAAGAACTTATGGCTAGACATGTCATAAACCTAAGTGAAAACCAACCTACTACTATTATTCTACTAAATAAATACAGTATTAAAATGATCCATAATGACTTACTGCTTAACCAATAGATCAGTGCCTCTCTCAGTCTATCAGAGAATCTCCCTGCCGTTGACAGCAGTTATCATAGAAACTCTTAACTGGTCAACATACAAAGAAAGAAACTTTGAGATATTCAGCCCTGAATGAAACATGCTTACCATACACCTCCCTCCAAAGCACTGAGCTCTTCGTGGAAAAGAGAGTAGAAAGATTATAAGAACCAGGGGTTGTGGCTAATCTCAAGAAAACATTGTTTTAGACACAACAGGGTAATAGCACATAAGAACTCAATGCTGTGGCAGCATGCACAATACCTGCAGAAGCTTCAGCTAGACAAGATACTAGCGTAGAGGGGAAAGGTGAACATGAAGTCCTACCGTTAGATGAGGAGCTGTTGATATTTGATAGTTTCTGGGAGGAGACTACATTTTCTTCTATAATAGATTGACCACACCTTAGCTCAGGTACCACACCCAAGACTAGCAGGGAAAAATACACTGGACTCAATGGGGAAAAAAGAAGAAACCTCAAAGTTAAGTGTAAGAGTTGGGAGGATGGTGAGGGTATCTATAGAAGGAGCAAGAGGAAAGACACAAATATACTTAAAATACATTGTGTGAGATTCTTAAAGAATGAATAAAATTTTTGTTTAAAAAAGTAACATAATTGTGGAGATCTAGAATATTACTCATCCAGGTTCAAATTATTTTATTTGCTTCAACTTCCCTAAGAGAGAGTCATTGCATACTCCTGGGTCTGCCCTATCATCTTTATGGCTAATAGGTTTGGGTTTAGATTTTATTATCAGACCACCAGCTTTCATCGATCCAAGAGGTAATATCATAGGATAGCACATACCTGTAAGGCAGACTTTGCCAGTTTGTTGTAACCTATGTACCTAATGTTTTCACAAATGTATTTTTAAAGTGCCCTGATTTATGACTTTCTTCTTATCTATAACTCTACAATTTCATGAAATAGTTTCTACATTGGAACTTGTTATTTAGCCTAACCTACATTTATGTTCCTGGTCTATGGTCACTCATATTTAGTTGAAGAATAAATTATCTGTCCTTCCATATTATTTGAGAACTGTGTTTTGTATCAGCAATAGTTTTCCTTTCATAAAACATTTAAAATCGTATAGCTTTTAAAAATGTCTGGAACCAGTAAGATCTCCCAGAAAAATGGTTTTTGCCACACAAGACTGAAAACTGAACCTTGACCCTGGAACCCACAGAAAGGAGATGCTTGCACCTGTAACCCAAGTCCTTCTACACAGAGATGGAAGACAGACAGAGCATCTCATGGAATCTTATGGACTGGAAAGCCTGGAGTACTCAGAGTGATGGATAGAGAGCCTGTTGAAATGAGGTGGATGAAGAGAATCAGCTCCCCAAACTTGTCCTCTAGCCTTCACATGCATACCCATAACCATGTACACACACACACACACACATTCACACACACATACGTATACACAGCATTAGGATTGCCATTGCCTTGAATTTAAATAAACATTTGTGGAAATCTGACTTTTATAATATTAACTGTTCTTTATCCAAAACAAATACTTCTCCATTTTGGTTATATCTTATTTGATGTTTTTCTTGAAATTAGTGTTTTCTCACTATTGTTTCATACCTGTGTCATAAGAATTGTTTCTTGGTTCATGTTACTGTTGTAAATGGGGATTCTTTATTAGTATTTTCAGTTCATTGATGGTAGAGTATGAAAACACTATTGATTTTATTATTTCAGGATACCATCTTGGTTTTCATTATTAATATTGCTTATCAATATCTTAGTTATCTTAAAATATGTAGGCATGGAAGCCATGCTCTATGTCATAGATTATTTTCAGAGTGTAAAAGTAATATACTGATTGTTGACTAGTAGTGAAAAATAAAATAACCTCATGCTATTTGGAATTATAAAAGTTCAAAACAAAAGTCTGGAGAAATGGTTCAGTAGATTAGAGCACTTGCTGCTTTTACAGAAGTCTCATCTTCAGTTTGCAGCTATCACATGGCTGCTCAACACGACCTCTATCCAAATTCCCAGGGGATCCAATGTTCTCTTCTGGTCACTGTGGCTATCAAGCATGCATATGGTGCACAGACATACATGTAGATATTCATACTTCCACATAAATAAGTAACTATGTTTTGAGGTTTGAATATTTACTCTTTGAGAACATCATACATGAGTACCGAATGTACATAACTTCCCTTTCTTCTTCATCCTCTACCTTATCCCATGTTCATCCTCCCCAAATTCATGATCTGTTCCTAAAGTATTATAAGTACATGTATGTACACAGATATACATATGTATATAATGTGTGTGAGTGAGTGTATATAATCTACTGATTCCATTTAGATTTTATAGTTTGGACATGTGTCCAGGGCTGACCAGTTGATACTGAGCAACCTACACATGACTTTGTCTCTTGAGGATACTGACCTTCCCTCTCTCAGCAGGCATTGACCATGTGTAGCTCTTTGTCTGGGGGAAGAAATGCGAAACAACCATTGAAGTTGTTTGTCATGGGAAAGAAAGACACTCTACATTTATAAAAGTTACTGCTATTGCATTTGGTTCCGTCCAGAACCTGAAGATAGGAGTCTATTACTGAAGGTGCCACATACTCCAGATGCAAGTCTTAGAGGCACCCATATAGAACTGACCCAAATGTCTCCTCACTGAGAATTTGCTCTCCTAATATTTGGAGGTGCCATGCAAACTTCCAAGGGAGAGGAGCAACTAGTAATAATTTTTTTAAGTTCTAAACATAGCTAGCATAGGTGAGGTTGAGCATGTTATAAAGAACATTTGTGCACCAAAGCAAGAGTGTTGACATAAATCCCATTCTGGACAGCAGGGTCCAGGTTCAAGCAACTTGACAATTACATGTGTACCCCAAATAGATTTTTATGTAAGGGCTTAAGTGAATAATGTCACAGAGTTAGTTGAGTGATATCATCAAGAATAAGAGCTGGAACATTAGAAAATCTATGGGTTAGCCTAAATAGTTATAGTATTTGACTATAACTATGTATAAATTGTAAAATACAATGCTAAGTGTAGGAAAACTAAAGAATAGAATGAAATACATACATACATACATACATACATACATATATATAATATATATATACATGTACATGTATAAATTTCATGTACATGTGTCTACAGTAGACACATTACAATAATTCTCCAAATGGCAGGAGAGAAACGAAAATAAAGAATGCAAGGAAAAGGAAAACATTTGTTAATTCCTAATAATTAACTAAAGGCTTGTACAAAAGGAAATGTCTCTAGAACTGAGGCTTCTTAACTATTAACTATGCACCTGAAACATTATTTTTATTAGTTCGTTGAGAATTGTTTACAATGTATTTGGATCATATACACCCTCCCTTAACTCCTCCCAGATCCAGCCCCCCTTTTACCCACACAACTTCTTGCTGTCTTTTCTTTTTATCATAATCAAGTCCAATTTGTGCTGCCCATTTATTCTCAGATGTGTGGCCTCTCCTGGAGTGTGTTTCTCTTAACAGGGGCTGTACTCTCTCTCTCCCAGCCTCCCCCAGTTTCTATTCACTCCTTTGTTAAGGGAGGGACTTTATATTAACTTTTTCCCTAAGACTTTAATAAACAACTTATTTGTACAATGCCTCAAACCAAACAAAAATTCCCTTCATAAATATTCAGAAAATACAACTAAAATAGTTTAAAAAGTGTTAAATGATAAATTATGAAACAAGTAGGAAGTCAATTTAATTTCTAATGTTCAGGAAGCATGTGTGGTAAAGTCTATATAGCCTTTTCTCCAAGAAGCTTACAGTCTACTTGGTAAATAGAGTCAAAATCTAACCCAATCATAAAGGATTTTGTTTGCTTCTGATTTTGTTTTTTACTTATCAGTGCATAGTTAAAACTATAATTGGTTACAAAAGTATAATCCATCTTGGCAGAAAATTTAAGAAGAAAGTGCAGATCCATTAATTCCTATTTATTTAAAGTGTGGGGGTTTTCTTTTGCACTATTAGAAAAAAGGAATTATTTTCATCTATTTCTTTCCTTAAGTTTCTCCAGAGTTCTTTTCAAAGCCCCAAGCACGTCATTGTTCCTCAAGCTGTAGATGAGAGGATTGAGCATTGGAGTCACAACAGCATAGAAGAGAGCAACCATCTTCTCCTGTCCTGCTGAAGATCTGCCCACAGGTCTCATGTATGTAAAGATAGCTGTTCCAAAGCACATAGAAACCACTGTGAGGTGGGAGGCACAAGTCCCGAAGGCTTTGCGCCGTCCCTGGGAAGAGCGAATGCGTAGAATGGCAGCAACAATGTGAGCATAGGAAAATAGCACCAGAATACAAGGAAGCATGATCACCAGAAATCCTGAGATGGCTACCATGACCTTGTTGAGGGAGATATCCACACAACTCAGCCTCAGCACTGCCAACATCTCACAGGCAAAGTGATTGATGACCTGATGACAGAAGGGTAATTGGAAGATCATGAGTGTCTGCATTAGTGAATTTGTGAAACCAGCAGTCAGACAGACTGAAGCCAACCCTAGACACAGCCCTCCATGCATGATGACCATGTAGTGCAGAGGGTGGCACACTGCCACATAGCGGTCATAGGCCATGGCACCTAGCAAGAAGAACTCTGTGCTGCCCATTGCTAGGGAGATATATAGCTGTAGCACACAACTGTAAAATGGGATGGACTTCCTGGCTGACAGGAAGTGGACGAGCATCTGGGGGACAGTGCTGTTGGTGTAACAGATGTCCACAAATGACAGGATGCTGAGAAAGAAGTACATGGGTGTATGGAGCTTGCTGTCCAGCGTGATGAGGATGATGATGAGAAGATTCCCCAGGACAGTCAGCAAGTACATGGCCAAGAACAGTACAAACAAGGAGACCTGGGTCCCCCAGTCACTTGACAACCCCAGCAGCAAGAATTCACTCACCCATGTCTGGTTTTCTTTACCCATTAGCTTCCTGAGAACCAAGCCCAAGTTATTTATCAATAAATAAAATATTGCTCGGCACCAAAACTCTTCTGAGAGCCTCCCTTAAGTGAAGCATTGACTGAAATGCTTGGATGTCTCAGTTCAAACGTGTGACCATTAAGTGCCACTCTCTTCTTTACGTCCAGTTGTTAGTCATAGAGTTTTGATTTGGTTGAAGGCCTATTTCCCCCTTATTACTATCCTAGACCCCACAGTGAGATAACATAACAGTTATGAACACAATTCTATTAATTTACCTTCTTATCACTGAATTCTTCAGCTATAAAAATAGGATGTTCAATTTATCTCTTTGTCTACTCAAGGACTTTGACTTTCAATTTAGAAAATAGGAAGTGCAAATAGATTTTTGAGTTGCAAGGAAATGTCCAAAAAGCTCCATTTCAGAATTAGTGAAGTTTTAAAAGTGAAATCTATGTAACCATGGTTCATCTTTAAAATCTTCACAAGATTGTCTCTGTGGCTGAGAATACACGAAGGAATGATCTCCAGTGTTACGTTCTTCTTCCAAAAGAATAGCAAAGAAGGGGTTAACTGTAGTCTCTATCTGTGAAGACACAAGTCAAATTCAGAGACGCATTAGCTAGATTCTCTCTTAAGTGTAATAGCCAATATCTACCACAGATATTATCTACAACCATGAGGCCACAGAAATACTGGCAGTATTTTCTCCTGGTTGAGTTTATGTTTCCTCACTAAGAGGCAGGGTTCAGAAGCTAACCAGGAAGAGATGGACAATAACGCACCTGAACTAGCTTATTGATAATTGATATAACTGTTGGTTACACCTGCTTCTTAACCTCCCTTTCTTCTCTCTCTCTCTCCTCTCTCTCTCTCTCTCTCTCTCTCTCTCTCTCTCTCTCTCTCTCTCTCTCTCTCTCTCTGTCTCTCTGTCTCTCTCTGTCTCTCTCTGTCTCTCACTGATAGTTATGTATATGTATCACACAATATGCTTAGTCAGACTTAACTTATTCACAGATTCAGGGTTCCTATGCAAAAGCCCATAAACATTTTTCTGGTCCCCAAGTTAAACTTCCCAAACATATTATCTGCAGTTCATCACACTCACTGTCATGAGCACAATTGGCACACAGTATGATTCTTATATTTTGTGACATTACCTTATTACAGATGGCAAGCAGACAACACTCACACACACTAATGTGTACACATATATAGTTGTGTGTGTGTGTGTGTGTGTGTATGAGTGTGTATAAGATTGTATATCTGAGGATAGAGTCAAACCCCCTTTTGTGTAATCTCTGCATAACCAGAGATGACTGTGGGCATTCTCCAGGACACCCAGCTCCTTTGCTCATTTTCTTCTAAAACAAGCAGGTGTTCTAGTGCCTCAGAAACCTGTCTTCTCTCGAGTTTTTCCTGTTCTCTTTTGACTGTAACTGAGGCAATCAAAAGATAAGAATGTAACTGGCTTGATACCTCCCCAAAACTTCTAATAATGATGATGTATTTCTGAAGCCTCAAGGATTCTGTGTTTAGAAATGCCCTTAGGAGCTCTTAGTAACCTTGTGTTTATACTTCACTAAATACACACGTGGTTTCCAAAGTCTCATGAATTGAGCAAAACCTTTTCAGTCTCTTATTTTACTCAACCTTTTCAGCAGGAAACGTGAAACACATGCACACTTATCTCTATCTTGGCTATCTGCTAGCCTAAGTTATTCTCATTTCCACTTTGTTATGTATTATTGGGAGCCGACTCTGAGGAGAAAGCGGCTATCATCTTTGCAGCCATCTCGAGCCATTTACCCTGGCAAGAGACTTGTTTTCAACAGCCCACAACAGCTGAGCACATTCTGATAAACATCTTGGTTTTCTCACATACCTTGTTTTGCTTTTTAGTGCCGCCAGTAGCTAGGCGCATGTGGTCTCCACACTGCTAGCTAGGCGCACGTGATATCCACACTGCAAGGCACATGACATAGTGCCTTCAGCTGTGCTTGTCCACAAGGGCAAGGCATGTGGTAAAGGGTATAAATACCCAGGATTTCCTTTCAATAAACGAGACTTGATCAGACCCTCTGCCTTGTCTCCCTTCCATCCCCACTCTCTCTCTTGCTAGACCCTGACCCGCAGACCGGAGCAGTAGAACAGGCCGTTACAAAGTGGCCCCCAAACATGGGGCAGCTCGGGCGGTTACAGTTATGCCCACAGATGTACAGATATGCTATGCCACTACAACTGTGAAACATGAAGTCCTGTCTTCAGATGAAGCAGCCTCTAGATAATCACTATAGAATACTGGGGTGTCTCTAACCTGTGCTGGTACCTTTCGCCACAAGTCCTCAGGCACTGTTATAGTCAGTATATTATCATGCCTCTGTTTTTGGCTAAGGACTTCTTAGGAGGAATGAAATCCTATCTTTCCTTCCTCCAAAGCTATTCCTCTTTTTCACAAATAAAGCAGAACAGTCTTTAACCTGTTCTCCCTTTTCGTCCCAGATCTCACCACATCCTAGGACAGCAGAGTCTACTATTTTCTGTGTAAATGATCAAAGTCGTATGCCTGGTGGTCTCAGACATATCTGAAAGGACTTGTTTCTCGGTTTGGGTACACAAATCTGTTTTCTTCCTGGAGTAGGACATAAGAACTTAACCTGTAGCTCTTTAGTAACGAGTTTCAGTCCACCTGTCAGAGGCTTTCAGCAAGCGAAGAGAGGCTGTGTGGTTTGGAGGCTCTGACTTCAGCTGTGAGGGACTGAGACACTGGCTTCACGCCCTGGTCCCATCTATACTCACTCATCTCCAAGAAGGAGTCTGGCATTGTCCAAGTGCAGATGAGGGCTGCTGGGGAAGTGGGACTTGTAAGAAGAAACTTTCCCCCTCAGAGATAAATCTCTATAGGCCAATTATGAGGCTACTGTTACTTTTATTCTTTATTTTTCTCTTTCTTAAAAAAAAAAAACGACAAAACAAAGCAAAAATCCAAGCAACTCAACTTTGCCCCACTACTTGGGAGTTTCTTTAATGGCATTCCAGTCCTTAAATTCTCATCTACATTTGAGACTTGCAAATGGCAATTTAGACTTCACTAAGTGGGATCAAGAGAGCCTAAAGTCCCATTTCCCCCTGGGGGCATCCCTCTGATTTTGTTAAAGGTGCACTTTAAGGACTTTGTTGTTTGTCCTTCCTTTAAGTAGTGAATTAGCATGCTTATGACTTGAATGTTTAACCCAGTATGCCCAGTGATGCAAGACACATTCAGGCAATGTGTCCTGTACCATGACAATTCAGTTCTGTAGGACACATTTCCCAATATTTTCTTCATAACCAATGAAAACATTCTGAAAGACCTTTACCCCATTGGAGCCACTACTGACAGAGTTATTTTTAAACAGATACTATGGAGTTATTTTCCTTTTATTAAATCTAGAAGTCTACCTTTGTGTTCTACAAATACTCCAGAAATTTACTACTCACTATAAAAAGCAATGCTGAAATAAATACAGACACACAGAAATACACACTGAGAGAGAGAGAGAGAGAGAGAGAGAGAGAGAGAGAGAGGGAGAGGGAGAGAGGGAGAGGGAGAGGGAGATTTTCCCATGTATCTCCCCATTTTAATCATATAGTGTTAAAATTACTTCATTGGGCACTAGAGAGATGGCCCAGTAGCCCAGTGGTTAAAAGCACTGACTTCTCTTCCAGAAGATCTGGGTTTAATTTTCAGCATACACATGGCATCTGACAGCTATCTATATAACTTAAGTCCCAGGTACCCACCTCTCTCTTATGACCTCCATAGGCACTGTATATACATGGTACATAAGGGTATATACGAACAAACACTCATAATTATAAAAATAGATATTTAAAATAAAACAAAACAAAACAAACTTTAAATAAAAAAGAATTAAAACAGTTGTAGCTCCTGTGTCACATGTACATTGGTAGGTTGCAGAAAGGAGAGGACTATGTCTATGTTCAATATTCTGATCTATGAATATCTAAATGATTAGTATCCTAACATTCCCTGAAAACAGCAAGCCTGAGACAACCACCAGTCCTACACCAGGGAGCTTGGACAGGAAGCTAGCCTGGTGCTGAGCAGGCCGTGATGACCTGTAGGACCAGGAGCAAGCCTAAAACCAGAAGCCCTGCTAGGGACTGAGGGCCACAGGTGAATCCAAGACAGATGACCCACACGGAGCCACTTGGGAGGACAGAGTGAGAACTAAGTTCTAGACAACCATGAATCTGGACCAGCCATGGAGTCTAGGCAGGGAGCAAGCCTGAGACAACCATCAGTTGGGTGGTGTGCAGGCTTGGAAGGGAAGGCCATGCCCAAGATGACCACTGCCGGGCAACAGAATCCACGAGCAGGACATAGTACTCCTGAGACCACTCCTGAGATGAACCCTGACACTCAAAGACCCCAGGTGCTCTACAAGGAGCAAGTAACTGGTAAAGAAATGGAAGAGAAACAGAAACAGATGGATGTGGGCACAATGGAGAGAGGTAGAACTGGAAGCTTGGGAGTAATGAGAAACAGTCTGATGTGAGTAGCCAGTGATGCCATATGGGACTATGGTGGGCTGCAACCGAGACCACATCTGGGTCCATGACTCTGAAGCAGGGGTTTGTTACCACCAAAGTCCAGGAAGACATCACTGGTCAAAGTAATCGCCCAGGGACATGTTGAAGTTTGAGGACTGTGTAGAACTGGCCACACTTTTACCTGGACATTGGAGGAGTGTTGGCTCTGGGAGCATGAAAGCAGGAGCGCTGAACCTGTCCTTAAACAGTTGCAGTACTGGGGAGAGGCGCCCACACACTGCTGGTATGCTGGCCCCAAGGATATGATTGGGAAAGACCCAGCCCTATTATTCATCTCCAGTGCAATGGATAGGCAAGAAAGAGAGGCCCTTCTCCTTCTTCCCCCTCCCCCTCAGTACCTAAAGCAGACAGGAGAGGTGGCCCTGGGGTCACAAGAGCAGGAGAGCTATTCCTGCCCCTCTCTAGCTGCAGCACTCAGGAGAGCAGGCCCTGTACCTTGCCTGGGCATCAGGGTAAAGCTGGCCCTGGTAGTGGGAGCTTCTGCCGAGATGGCCTGAAGGGATGAGAACGGGAAAGTCTGTGGTCTAACCAGCTCAAATACCTCTCAGGCCCATATTCAGGGCTCTGAATTGACCCACCTCAACATCTACTCCATCGATAAATTGCTTGAGTGCATAAAGGGGCCAGTCTTAC
Source organism: Grammomys surdaster (assembly GCF_004785775.1). NCBI lineage: Eukaryota > Metazoa > Chordata > Mammalia > Rodentia > Muridae > Grammomys > Grammomys surdaster. The sequence continues at coordinate 1,575,435 of NW_021604710.1, read as the reverse complement.
AGATCCAAAATTACAGTATCTCCATGATTCAGGGAAACAACAGGATATCTGAGAGGTCCAGTGAGGTTCCAATATCAATAGAGTAGCAGAAGCCATAACACATGGCTCATACCATACCAATAAGTCACTGCAATGAACATTTGTAAGCAAAGAAGTGTGGACTAAAGGGCATGGTTTGACACACTACAGATTCCACAATAAGATTTTACTTTACTTGGTTGAGGGGATGTTGCAAGGGAGAAGGAAGGCTGTGAGGGGAGAGGGGGATGAATGGGATTGGCGTGCATGATATGAAATTCACAAAGAACCAATAAACTGTTAAAAAGAATTGCTACATGTCTTAAGTGCATGTCTAACTTTGACTACTTGTGCCATTTTTCCAAAACATGATTTTGCTAATTAAATCTCCATCAACTATGAATGAAGATTTCTTTCACCTTAGGCTTTCTCTGGTATTGTCATTGTCAATCTTTGACATTGTAGCTACTCTGATGAAGCCACAGTATGGTTCTATTGTGATATGTCATATTTCTAGCACAGAAATGACTTTCATGTTTTCTAGTACTTATTTGCTGTTTTGGGACTCCATTTTCTAGAATATAATGTTTGATATTTTATACATTTTATATTGGTTTCCTCTCTCTCTCTCTCTGAATTTACTTATCCATATAGCTCAACCAGTGTTGTTGCTCTATGTATCTATGTATAAAAACATTTTCTCCTAAATTCTGACTTCTTTGCATATCTTATGTGAGTCTTTGATCAAATGCTGCACTTAACTTTTGTGCAGTTCTGTGCATCACTCCTTCCATGAAGCAACTGATTTCTGCATCCTCTCTTAGATATCTTTATCTACCCCCAGTCATGAAGTTGACCTTCAATGTGACCCTTTTGGAGTTTGAGTGATTTATAGTTCATAATTAGATAACTAATCTACATCTAGTTTTTGTAAGTTTGATTTATATGGGGCCCATGTTAGTGTTTGTCAGTGTGAATAACAATTAGACCTAATGCACTTTACTGAGATTGAATGAACAGAGTTTGTTTCTCATCCTCTCTTCCTGATGGATTTGGTTATTTATTGCTTTGGGAAACAACATTGCTTTTATTAGGGTAGCTTAAAATAAACCTTTCTTTCTCACAGCATTAATCCTTCAACCTGACTACATGTTTTCAGATTTTTTAATGAGTTTCTATTTAATTTTAAAATGAGATAAAAATTAAGGGAAAACTTCCTGGAAGTTTAAATTGAACTTTATGGAATTAAAAAATAAATGTAGTTATATTAAGATTTAGATGAAAAATGTATGACGACTCCCCAGATTCATGTATGAAGACTTGCTTGGTCTCTAGCTAGTGACCGAACTACTGAGAAATGACTGGGTCAAAGTACACTACCCTGTTAGTAGACAGACCTAGTTGGAAGGAAATGAGTCACTTCCTTTCCTCTCCTCCCTTGTCCTCTCCTCTCCTCTCCTCCTCTCACCTCCCCACTTCTCCACTCCTCTCAGCCTCCCCCTCTCCCCTCCTCTGCTCTCCTCTGCTCTCCTCCCCTCTCCTCCCCTCCCGCCGGGGGGGCCGGCGCCCCGC
>NW_021604710.1:1529932-1573745 GCF_004785775.1 Grammomys surdaster | reverse complement strand
TTCTCTTCTCCCTGTATTCATTTCTCCCTTCATCTAGGTGAGAATGCTCCCCAACTAGGCACATTCTTCTCTTTGTTTAATATCTGTCAGTATTTAGTTTTGTATATGGATGCACTGTAGTTTATTAGATTATTTTACATACCTCAAACTTTTTAAAGATTGCTTTAAATTATACCTTCCAATATATAAAATATGTTTTGTCTTTGTATATTAAATAAGTGTACAGAAAATGTTTTTATGATGCCTGCTTTCATTTCCTCCTTATATATTTAGTAGACATCATGAAAGAATTTACCTGGTCTGAAGTGGTCTATGGTGAAAAATTCTTACATATTGTTTTTGTTTGGTTTCTATTGCTGTGGTAAAAACCAGGACCAAAATCAACTTGTGGAGGAAAGGGTTTATTTCAGTTTATAGCTTTAGTCTATCATCCACAAGTGTCAGAAAGTCAGCTCAACAAGGAGTTGTCTATAAACCAAAATGATTGAGACATTTTATCAAATGATGTTCTCACTTTCCATATATGTCTAGTGTGTCTACACATTCACACACACACACACACACACACACACCACTTAAATTCCCTAACATAAAAGATTCTATCATTTCTTCCTCTTTCCATTTTAATAGATGTCTTAGGGTTTGTTGTGTATGTCATGAAAAGACACCATGACCATAGCAATTCTTATAAAAAAAAATATTTAACTGAGGCTGGTTTACAGTTTCAGATGTTTAGTCCATTATCATCATGGCAGCATGTAGGCAGACATATTGTTTCAGAAGGCTCTGTGAGATCTACTTCTGGATCTGTAGGCAGCAGGAGGAGACTGTGTAATACACTGAGCATAGCTTGAGCATATAAGACCTCAAAGTCCATCTCCACAATGACACACTTCCTCTAACAAGGCCACACTTCCTAACAGTGTCACTTCCAATGGCCAAGTATTGAAATCCATGAATCTATGGAGGCCAGACCTATTCAAACCGCCACAATAAATTAATTTTTTCTGAAAAAGTTGTCTACTTCTAGGGCCATTGAGATAACTAGGAAGGTAATATGCTTGCTACCAAGCCTTATGACATAAATTTGTGCCCTGGGACCCACATAATGGAAGGAGAAAAACAAGTTGTAGTCTGATCTTCACACATTTGATGTATCATGCATATATGTGCCTCAGTAATTAAAACAAGTTATGCAAATGTGTCCTCCCTGAGAGAATAATTGCTGTGTTCAGAGACCACTTTATGCCCCTATTCTCCTGTTTATTTCATGTTGCAAATTTTAATGCTCTCTCTAGTGTTTCGGAGGTCAGTGGTCTGTGTAAAATTCCTATGCCTGAGCTTTAAAGGAGTGTGAAGGGCCTGCCCACTGTGTGCTCTTCTTGCAGGTCAGACAGGCTGTCAAAGTGACTTCTTGTGATCTCACACAGCTCCTCCATGCTATGGCCTGGGTAGAAGCGAGAGTGGGGTTTGTGGAGCATCTCTCAGCTTCAGATTCTCTTAGCACACTTCTGATTTTTTTTTTCCGGTATTCATGCTGCTCAAGGTTTATTTTGAAACCAGAATGGTTTCCCATATTTTCAATCTTCAGCACAGAGGTTCTTAACATTTAGGGTTTTCTCCAGGTCCTTCTATGCAAGTAGCATTAAACATTCCTGAGTAAGTCTCCACTTACTGTTTTCTGATCAGGTTGTTTGTCAACTTATTCTTGTTGTCTCTAATCTTGCCAATGATTCTTGTGAGCACCTGCTTAATAGTCCCTGAAATATCTATGTTTCCGTTTTGATTCTTTACTGTGAGATGCTGTAGCTTTGATTGCCATGTCTCTGTCTTGTGAACTATAGTAAGTTATCAACCATCCACTGGCAACAACACATGAAGAATACCTCACTGTTATTTATCATAACAGTTACATGTGTTTCTGTAACAAAATGTTAAGATTAGGTCAACCTTAATGTAAACTATAAATGTCACTCTGAGGAATAAATATATAGCCCACAATTACTTATAGTTTTTTTAATATATTTTGATTTTCAGGCATTCTGTGTACTACTGATTTGCTAGCATGAATGTATACACACCACCATGGAGGCCGGAAGAGTACACAAGATCCTCTAGAAATGGAACTATAGACAGTTGTGAACGGCTATGTGGTTTAGGGGAACTGAACCCAGATTCTTAGCAAGTGAAGTAAATGCTTTTAAGAGCTGAACCATCTCTGCAGCTCCCAAATCCTACAATTTGAAAGCCAGAGCTTCTGTGACGCATTCACAAGTGGAAGAATCTCAGTTATCTGAGCTGATGAAGGTACAAAGGCAGGGAAGGAAGGTCTTGCTCTGTGATTTCTTGAAATGAGAAGACTCACTTCTATTTTCTCTCCTCCTTCTCCTTCCCTATGCCCTGTTCAGTCATTTCATTCCTCTCTTTTAACATACAGGTGTTTATATCAAAGGTAAAATGTGTGCCCAGAATACTCCAACCCACTAAAATTACAGAGAAAATATAAACCTAATCACCTGCTTTTAAGATGAGATTGCACAAAGATATTAAGTGGGGCCCGGGGCACTTTCTGTACTGCACAGCAACTCTTCTGCTTTCTTAAAATCAATATTAAAGCCACTATCTCTATGGTCATGTCCAAAGAATATTCTTTATGAGGTCAGGTCTGGCTTTGATGCTTTTCTTAGTCAGTTAGTTGTTTCCTCTTTGTTTATCTGCTTTCCAGTTTTTCAGAACCAAAATTTCTTTCTGAAGTTAGATGGCTCTAATGTTTTTGATGAGACTCCATACATGCACAGTAATGTATGGTTCATAAAGATATGTCAGATTTTTCATTACTTTTAATGGTTTTGTGTATAAATAGCTTGTGACTAGATCTCAGGAAAGGCTTTAGTTGATGCTTCTCTACCCAGTTCCCTCAGAATGTACATTACGCTAGATTCTATATACAAAAATGTTGAATGTGTTTGGATAGCAGTATTTTTGTATTACATCAAAATATTGTGCATTAAAAATGTGCTAGAAGAGGCTAAAAACACCACGTATCACTGAGAGAAAAACTTCAAGTATAAAATGTACTTGACTCCTCACGGTACTATTTGATTACCAACGCTGCACCACAATTTTTTTCCAAAGTACAAGTAAATACTTTTTCGGTATAAGATTTTAAAATGTTAATTTAACATCATATTTAATAAGAAGTAAAATGATAATAATAAGAGAGTACATAAAACAGCAATAAAATGTTCGTTTTGCATCAATTATATATTCTCACCCACTTAGGATTCATCAAAAGTTAGAAATATCATAAGGAAATAATGCATCTAATATAGGCAGCATAGTGGACATCTAAGCTTATCCATACAGTACACAGGAGATGACCTTGTAATCATGTCCCTCTACCCCAGTACTCTCAGAGTATCGTAGCACTTACTGCTAGCTTAGGAAGATGTCAAAACTCAAAACTGAAAGCACAAATTCAATTTAATGAGTATAGCTTTTGAGATATCATGAAGTAAAAAATTTGAGGTTGATGATGTACCAGAACCATAAGAGTGGGGTTGACTAATGATGACAGCGGTGCTGAGTTCCGCTGAACACATTGCTGTAACAGAAAAATACACCCACGTCACACACCCACCATAACCACTCAGGCTCCTGCCTAACACCGTAAACACATGTTCTTTCAACATCTTCCCTGTTGCCATGGAAACAGCTGTTCTAACTGAGTTGGGAGGAGAACAAAGAAGAAAAGCCATCTTCTCATCAATGTTCAGGAGGCATCAACTTGTCAGTTTTGATGTGAACCCAGAAAATTTTCCTAACAGTTTCTACCATGCCCCTTTCACCTCCTTATTCCTTAGACTATAAATCATGGGGTTCAGTATGGGTATCAATATGGCATAAAAAAGGGAAATCAACTTCTCCCGAAGGACTGAGGGGCTGGAGTGGGGCTGGATGTAGGTAAAAATGGTGGTACCATAGCATAGTGCTACCACAGTGAGGTGGGAGGCACACGTATGGAAGGCCTTCTTCCTTCCCTCTCTGGACTGGATTTTCAGAATGGTGGAGATGATCTGGATGTAGGACAAGAGAACCAGAAAGAAAGGTGTCATAAGCAAGACAACGCTAGAAACCATGATCACAATCTCATTGGATGAAATGTCCACACAAGCTAATCTGACCACAGCTAGAATTTCACAGGAGATGTGATCAATATATTTATTTGTGCACATGGGCAGCTGGAAGGTGATGGCAGTGTGCACAAGAGAGTTGATGGAGCCACTGACCCATGATGTGATAACCAGCCATGTGCATAGCCCTGCATGCATGATGACTGAATACCTCAGAGGGTTGCACACTGCCACATAGCGGTCATAGGCCATCACTGCCAGCAGAAGGAATTCAGTCCCACCCAAGCCCAAGGAAAAGAATAACTGGGCTGCACAGTTCAGAAATGGAATTGCTTTGTGTGGGGCAAGAAAATGAGCCAGCAGCTGGGGAACTATGCTTGTGGCATAAGACACATCCACAAAGGACAGGTTGGTGAGAAAGAAATACATGGGAGTGTGGAGTCTGCTGTCCAGTCTGATCAGAACAATGATGAGGAAGTTCCCCAATACTGTCACCAGGTACATCAGCAAGAACAGGATGAAGAGGGAGACTTGAGTGTCCCAGTCACTAGAAAGGCCAAGGAGGATGAATTCATGCATCCATGTCTGGTTGGCCTGTTCCATTAAAAAATGTGGTAATTATTAATCTGCATAGAAAGTAGGGAAAAAACACACAAGCAATCAAGTAAACATAGAGTTGCAAGTAAAATTCCACAGCATATGTGATTCCTGCCAGCAATTTTATCAGTTTTCAGTTCACTCATGAGACTATGGTAGCAGGCTTTTTATCAACTGCTTTAGATAAACAGCCCAGTGACTTAAGAACAGTGTCTTAGAGGATATAGTTATATTCTTCAAAAAATAGTGTCTTAGAGGAATAGTTGTAGCCTGGATGTGAGACAATACAGTTTTAAGCACTATACTTTTTACCCATTTCCTTTGTTTTGAGACAAAGAGATCACAATAATTGGCTCTGGTTTTAAAACTATCTAAAATATGTCACCTAACTTAATCTTAATGAAATCCAAAACTCAATTACAAAAAAAAAATAACTGATTCTGAAAATTTAGGGGTTTCTGGCAAGATCTAGAATCAGAAAGCATGGTTTTAAATCCAAATTTTCTCTGACAGACATCTCACTTACATGACATGGTAAGCTCTCACACACACAAAACAGGCTCACATTCTATAATTCCCTGGTGCATTAAGCATGAGAAGTACTTGAGTAACATCACTGTAACATTACTACAGTACTGTGTGTGCCTGTAGCAACCCAATTCCCATCTGTGGTACCTAGAATCTAAATGTGATTTCTATCCTATATTTTCCAAAAATAAGCAAGTACTTTGACAGCCTTTAAAAGAGACCTTTGGTCTTCTTGATAGGCTTTAGCATTTCCTGTTGTTGTTCGTGGTCTGAACAAGGGTGACATAATAGTACCCCACTCTTGGTGGTTTTCTCTTTTAACCTTAGTGTGGTTGGGGGCCTCTTTTTTGGGTGTCAGTTGAAAAGAAAGCCATAGGGAAATGGAAGCTTAGCCATCCAGATCAAAGTGACAGAAGGAAAGCAGATGTTTAAGAATCTATCATCAATGTTCAATAGTGGACATGGGGTGTAGATTCCCTTCAGATTTTTTGTGTTGTGTAAGGAATTTTTTTTTTTTCAGTAAAAGGAGTAAAACATAATGCCAATTGTAAGTGTTGAACAGGAACAGATGTCTCTAAAAGTCTTCTAAGACAGACACAGTTATTTCTCCTCCATATCTGCTTGGTTACCAAAGCCACAGTCTCAACAGTGCTTGAAATGAGAAAAAAAATCAAAGGAAGATGAGATGGAAGTAACCAAGTGAAGAAACAGAGGACCTCGACCATTTCTAAAGCCTAAAGGAGGAATGTTATCGCATTTCTACTCTCTTCCCTGATTAAGAACAAGGTAAGCAAATGGCTCCAGCAATGCCCAGTTCACATCTTGGTCTGAGCGTCGCACTTTCTCCCCTTGCACAGTTCTACAACATCTAAGAGATTAGTCTACCATAGTTTGTTGTCTTCAGTTAGCTTTAATATAAAAAGCTGTCACATAGTGTACAAACCAACACAGTACTACTATTTCTATTTTACTAATTAAAGCAATTATTATCAATTGTATATTTTACAACAAAGTACATTAATAATTAGGGCTACTTTTTAGATGAACACATTTTTGATATGTTAAACGACTAGTATTAAAGATTGTTTTTGTTGTGAAATGACTATAAACACAATAACGCTAAGCAGCATTCATACTGTGTAGGGCCCAATAGAAGCTGGTACACTACAAACATAGTGTTACACTGTATTGATGGCATGAGATACATGGTCCATGGAGAAAATGGAGCTTTAGTTAGCAGACAATAAAATTGCACAAAGAGCACATGAGGTATTTACAGTAAAGATCAGTTTTCTCAGCTAAAATGATGCCAATGTTTCATCCTAGGAAAAAAGCAGTTCTATGTGCTTCAAACTTTATTAAGCAATTTTTGTCCACAACAAAAAGCAGGACGCTAATGTCTCAACAGCTCTCAAAGTCAAAACATAAACATTCAAATTCCTCACTCAGCTTTTTGCATGCTACAATGTAGCTTATTTAAAGGCTGAATTTTAATCTGCTTTAAAAAAAATAAAGTAAATCTGGATAGAAGACATTGAGCACATAGAGGTTTAAAATTTTTTCTATTTCAAGTTTTAGCCTGCACATTAATAAATCAAATATTGTTGATTACACCTTGATGAATAGCATCAACAACCTACAAGGTTTTGTTCAATTTAATACTGTTGTCTTTGAAATCTGATTGCTGAGAATATATTACTTGAAGAAGACAAAAGGAGAGAGTCACACAAGTACGCTAGGGATGAACTAATTTTTATCTGGATGAATGAATTTGGCTTTAGATATTCTGTCTCTCTTTTAAATTTGTCTTCTGATCTTTTATCTAAAAGTCAAGTAACTTCATGTCTCCTCTCTGCACCAGACTAACATTCAGGAAGATGTGGGGCCCACTGAAGAATTTTCCTTTGCTCTACCCGATTTTAAAAACAATAGCTTTTGGAATTCAAGACCTACCTAATCAAATAAATGACTAATGGCAATTTCTCAGTGATATGGTGACGTTTGCTATTAACATTCACTATCTAAACATATGGAGTCGGGCATCATTTAGCTAGTATATTTTAATTTACATAAATTTGAATAGTTGGTTGCTTAAGTGGGACTCCCCATTCATGCCCACCCGACTCCATCTCTACACAATGGCTGGGTGGAAAGAAAGTACATCCAAATAAGGATCGGATTTATAAAAGATAAGATACTCCATGACATTTTCACCTAATACACCTTCTACATATCTTGGGTGATACATTAGAGACAGTGTGGACCACTGTTCATCAGGATAGATATGGCTCTGCTGGTGCTACACAGCCACCATAACACATGCAGATCTGGATACAACTTTTCATATGGCTGCTCACATTGCTTTCTCACCAGGTCTTTTTTTTTCTCACCAGGTCTTACCCAAGCTTAGGTGTCCTTATTTCTCTGTGATCCAGTGCTCCACAACCCTTCTTCATCCTTTCAAGGAAGAGGCAGGCAAGATATGACACTGAGGAACTATTTCTCTTTGCAATGATCACCCTTATAGTATCATGTCCTGCTGAATGATTTATACCTTTAAGACCATGGAAAATCTTTTCAATTCAATTAGATGGTTGTGTCAGTAACTTACGTGCCCTCCTCTCAAGAATAGGTGTACTAAAGAAGAAACTCATACTAGGTATACACATATAAAAGGATTTCCTAGAATCTCATCCTTCAGAGAAATAATTTTATCTAAATTCATGTCACTATAAATAAGCAAATTGATCAACTTGACATCAATCTTGAAAAGGTCAATATCAATAATATTGATTGTCAGTGGTTATCTCATTACCCATATTACAGAGATTACCCTTATAGTTTTTTATTGTTGCTGTCCTAATACACATGGATGAAATTCAAGAAGTTTTACTTCCAGAAAAAAAAAACTTGGTCATTATCATCCTTTTGCTTCATTGAGCCTAAGTCATATTTGGCCCCCTTCTTGGAATAAGCTACGGTCTTAGCTGCAATAAATTAGTCCTGAATACAAGCACACAGCATATGTTCTACGGGTAAATTTCTCTCATGCTGTCCTACATAAAGCAGAAACTTACCTTTGTACAGTTGGTTTGTCAGTGGAAATCATTCCTTCCTCCAGAGAAATGTGCAGGTTCGTGTGTGTGACTGCACAGCTGGATTCTGTAAATATGCTGCATTCATTGTGAGCAAGGGTAAATTTATCATCCTTACATCTGGACACAGCAAACCCCAGGGACAGTGTGGTAGATAAAATGTCAAAAATGATTTTATTCCTGAAAGCACTGTTGATTGTACTTATTGGGGTCTCATTATCTATGTCAGCTCCAGGTTTGTTCACTGACTTTTCCTATAATAAGAGTCTAATCTATTGATACAGAGTCTTTAAACAGTCACAGTCTTGAAATTCACATTTAGTGATCTGCTTTGTTTTGACTACATTATGCAAATTCCAATTTTCTTTGTATCGCTTGTTCTTTGTGTCTAGGATATTCTTCACAGCATTCTGTTCTTGATTCTATAATACTATCCTACAGATAATTCAATGACAAAACCTGACAAGACACTCAGGGAGCCTCAAATATTAGCCCTGTTTATATTCTCAGGTTTTATGACTTTGATAATCTATTTAATCTACCTATATTTCCTTATAACAATATATTATTATAGGAAAAGTCAGGGAACAAACCTGGAGATGACATAGATAATAAGACCCCAATAAGAACAATCAACAGTATTTCCTTTGAGAAAAAGTAAAAAAGTTATCATATGTACACAGCCAGAGAAAAAATTGAGACAGGACACTTCAAAGACATTGAAATATTCTTTCCAAGAAATGTAAAATTCTACTACATACTTATGAATGTCCATGCCTAACCACATATTTTATTAACCTAGACTTTGTCTCATGTCCTTACAAAATTGATGTAGGGTTCATATATCAGGTTTCTAGTTTTAATTAGAATTACTCTTTCCTCAACCTCTCTCTTCAGTACTAAAGTCTTTAATGGCAAGCTCATATGGTGACTATGTCCCTCAGTCTTAGGCCTCTAGAAAGTTGAATGATTTCACTTCAATTCCTGTAGTCTTGGATTGAAAAGATCCCAGCATCCACACTTCATATACCCCACACAGATCAGATGAGTGTTTCTTCTGCTTGACTTGTTTACATCCATCCTCTGTAGACATTTTTATTAAAATTTCTCAAGTATTAGTCAGTACTTGGTGATATGGACACATCTTCTTCAATCCAGAATTGTATTGCAAAGGATGTTCTTTCTATTCAGAGTGATGGACTGTGGAGATGTCCCAGTTATCCTAAGCTCCATGACTCTAAAATTCCCTGAGATTACTTTACAAAAGCTAATGGGAGAACGTTCACAGTGATCCCAAGTGAGCTCGCATATAGCACTAATCAAAGTGAGACAGAGGCTGCCCTGGTGACCTGGAGCCAGCAGAGTCCCTCGGGAGCTTTTTATATTGGAGCATTAATTACTATCACCATTCCCAAATCTCAGTGGCTGGGTCACCATTCTGCCCTTCCTTTCCCTGTGGACAACTGTTCTTCATCCCTCCATCCCTCTTACTCAAGCTACAGTGAATCCTTAGCTCTCTCTCAAAACAAAACAAAACAAAACAAAACAAAAACAAGAAAAATTGTATAACCCAGCTCTTGACATTTTATTATGCTTTCATACAATACAAATGACCCCTCAGTGCTATGTTCCAAAGAGCTTGAGTGCTTCTGCATCTAAATCAGGTGATAAAACAGCTGTTCTTTTAAATCCAGGAGGCCCTTGGTCCTCTTCCTAGAGACACGAGTGCTATGCTCCTTATTAGGATACATTCGATGGGTATAGTGAACTGCTATGACTTTACAGGTGTTAGTGGACAGCCAATACATGCCTCAGTAGGATTTAAGTTCCGACATGATGGCATTGCATATAAACATTTAAGATTCCAAACAAAGAGACAAAACAGTCTTATGATTTACAAGGCAAACAGCTAGACTAAGAATTATTCAAAACAATGTAAAAAAAAAAAGCTTAATTTTTAGACCTCTTCAAATGTTTCAACATGTGGGAGATTCCATGCAGTTTTGAAGTCAGGATCACACTACCCATGTTTGGCTTACTATTTTCCCTCTTAAAGCCCTAAGTCAATCATTTATTTATTCCTCATCCTTAAAAGTTCTTCTGCTTCATCACCTACATCTACTGTTACTCAACTGATGATCACTGTTTCAAGTCACTCTTTCTTACCTACTCACTAACCCACCACAAGACTCCATCACTGAACTCTGCCATTTTCTTCTACCTTATAATTTTGACTCTATTTCCCTACTGTAAATTTATGTATGTCAAATTAGAAAAAAAATACTCATTGATGCCATTTGAATATGAAATTTCCTCAGGTTGGCTTATAAATTTGAACAGTTAGCTTCCACCTGTTTTGAGATGCTGTAAAACCTTTAGAAGGTAAAGCCTTGCTAAAGTAAGTTGGTCACTAGTCCCACCAGTTCCTGTCCATTCTGGATCCTTATTGTATATATAGGGGCACCGGTTGTTTCATATTCCTACTGCTGTGTCTTCATTGCTATGGTGGTCTTTATTCCTTCTTAAACTATAAACTAAGGCTCTTTCTCCCCGAAGTTACTACTTGCCAGGTATTTGGTCACAGCAATGAAAAAAGTAAGTAATACAGAAAATTAGTGTTGAGAAGGGGGGCTATTACTGTGGTAAACTTGACCATGAGGTTCTTAAATCTTTAGAACTGGCTTCCATAAAGAATGAAAAGGAGTGGGAAGGGGTATGTGGGAGGATTTGGTAGGGTGAAAGGGAAAGGAGAAATAATGTAATTAAAATACAATCTCAAAAATAAATAACAGCAACAACAAAAGGTATAAAATTCTGTAAGTAGAGACTAATAGGCCATCTGGTTGGTTGTCTGGAAGACCATAATGCCAAGAGAAAGATGAATGAATAGTGGAGGCCTGGCTCTTTAAATTTCAGAGGGAATCAGGATTACTTGGGAACTGGAGCAGAGGCTATTTGCTTTATACTCTGACAAATAATCTGGGCACATTTTGTCTGTATCCTGAGAGCTTTGTGAGAACGAATTAAAAAATAATTTTGCGGTGGAGGAAATCTCAGGAAAAGTTACTATCCAGGCTGTGTCCGAGCCTCTGCCACTCCTCTTATGCAGGTCTACAGGGAGAGAGCCACAGCAGAGCCGAATGTTATGCAAGGAGGAGTAGAAAGTAGCATGAGAGAAGAGCCAGACTCACACAAGGCCGGTGCAAAAGTAGATGCTAACGTTAAAGGAATGCACCACATTGAAGAGAACGCATTAGGCTAACGTAGCATAAGATGAGGGCCCAAGGCCCGGTAAGAAATGAGACAGGCTGAGGCAAAGGAGACATCGGTTCTGCTGGAAACCATGTGGAGTCTGGAGCGAGGGGCCTTGCAGACCTGGGACAAGCCCAAGCCTGAGGCGTCAGGGAAGGGTCCAAACCTCTGAACACCCAGACCCTCTGGAAACTTTGAGGAGTTAGGAGGAGGGGGCCGCACGGTGTGGTGATGAACCAGGAGCCAGGAGGAGAGGGACTCTCCGGCTTAGCTCAGGGGAGAGTGTGCGGGAGCACAGAGGAGGTCTCCTGCGGGAGACTTAGGCAGAGCAGCTCTGTATGATGAAGACTTCTTCCTGCCCGCAGCGGTTCTTGATGAGAGAGATAGTCCTTGTTTGTTCAAATTGTTTATTGATGGCGAGAAATGGATGCATATGACTTATTCAGGCTGGACCAGAGATTAAGTATCACTTGCAGGAAGGAATGTCGGAACAGAAACTTATTGGCTAAACCCTGGGGCCAGCCCATCTAGGTATCTCATTGGCATGGAGAACTCTGTGCTGACTAGTGGTCAAGATCTTCATGTGGGGGTCATGGTCATGTGTTCCAGGACAGGAGCAGATGAAACACCTACCTGTCTCAGATATGATATCACTACTTCATTGAGAGAAGCACTGCAGCGAACTTCTCCTGGCATTCTGACTAGTCCTGGTGGCTCTGCTGACTCTTGCAGATTCAGTGGAGGCTTGGCGGTTTCTGTTGGACTGTGCCACCATTACTGATCTGTGTCTAGTGACACTTTCAAACTGGACTGTTGGTATCCTGACACTACTAAACTGAACTGCTGGCATCCTGACATCAGAGATTGGAAACACCCCCAAAGAACTACTTATAAACAGGTCTACATCCCCTTGTCCTGTAGAGGGAAAAGTTATGGATACTGGGTATATAGAATCCTTTTTAGATATAAAATATTCTTTAGGCTTTCTTTAGGAATGTGGAAAGACCAGTCACCACTACTGGGACTGGCCGACCCGCAAAGAGAAAGGAAAGAATGCAATTTAGTCAGGTGGAACCAAGCTGAGAACCATAGCGACAGGGCAAGGCCGAAGTGACAGGACAGGACTACATTCTTGAGAAAGATAAGTGTACAGAGAGTTTTCATCTGATCCTGACTCATGTAGGTTGGGTTCCTTTGGAATGTTCCACTATTTTTATGTTATACCACCCTAGCAACCCCCTCACTCCCTCCTCATTTCCTTGGTTTGTGGTTTTTCCCTTTAAAAACACCCCTCAAACTGGCAGTCGGGGTCAATTCAGCTCCTGCGTGGGCATGCGAATTGACCAGCAGCTAGTTGTCACGCCCTAATAAATAACCTCGCAATTGCTCCGGTACATGGTGTCTCGAGCAGATTACTGGGTGGTCGCGACTTTCTGAGACTTGAAAGAGGGTCTCCCCTCTGCGGAGGTCTTCAGTCCTATTTGCCATCTTTTTTCCCCTATCTTTGGACAATGGGCTAGAAGGAGTGTCGAAGCTTTTGAGCATCCTTATTAAAGTAGGTTTTGAAAAGTATAAGCCTATAGATCATTATAGGCATGGCTAATTTCCAGGCCCTTCAACTGTTTATGCTTCCTGTCTGCAATGAGTAACCAGCCTCTTTCTCCACATGCCCGTATCAGCATGATGTTCTATGTTTACTGGTTCAGAATCAATATAGAGAAAGATTATAGACTGGAATGAAATCCAAAACTAGATCTTCACTCTCTTCAGTTGTTTATGTCAGGCATTTTTTTCTAAGCAAGGTAAATTCTGATGAGCAAGATTCAGCATTAGCTCTCATCTCAGTAAATGAGCAGCGTCAAAGTCAAACACAATCCAAGTTTCACACTTTTCTTGTCTTAGGAACCACCACTCCTTCTGCAGTTACAGCTATTCTCAGTATAAGACATGGACTTCGTCTGACACAAAGCTCACTTGTTAGGTACCTAACTAGAAACTGAACCACTTCCCTCTAGAAGAGTTTATAAAGGGCACACTGATGCTTTATTAATTCACATACTTATTATTACAAAGAGTAGCAGGAATATGATAAATGACTTCGCTGTATGAGATTCATGCATATAATTTCAATAAGCTGCTTCCAGGGAAGAATTGATTTTTCAGAAGCTTGAAAAAGTTGCAGTGGATAAAAGGTCAACTTAGTAACAAGCAAAACTCCTAGATCTAGACTTTGAACAAGATGTAAAAATTACTTCCAATCCATCAGGTCTAGATTATAATGAGTCAGAGGCTTAAATGTATTGAATCACAGACTTAACGCTGATGAAATATGACCTTCGAGCAACCAATTATTTCCCCTATAGGACACAAAAAATCATGTTCTAAAATTTAAAATTGATTAAATTAATTTTCTCAAAACCAAGACATCTACTTGATTAAAGACATCTTTAAGAGAATGAGATGACCAACCATAGATTAAGTGAAAATATTTTCAAATCAAGTAACTTATAAAACATTCATCTCCAAAACATCTAACAAACCCTCAGAACTCAACAGAAAGTTTGTTCGTAATTGACAAACATCAATAATAATTGAAATGTATTCTATCATATTAATATGCAAAGATAGCATGTTAGTAAAATGGAATGTTACACATAGATGAAAAGAGTAGATGACTATAACATGTAACAACATAAATGAGCCTTAAATGTATCATGCAACAGAAAAAATTCAGACCCTACATTCAATTATAATCATGTGGTGTTATGCAATAGGAAAATGTGGAGCGAAAAGAATCTGACCCATGGTTGCTAGCAGCTACTTCTGAAGACCTCCGCAGAGTGGAGACCCTCACTCAAGTCTCAGAAAGTCTCGACCACCCAGTAATCTGCTCGAGACACCATGTACCGGAGCAATAGTGAGGTTTATTACAGCGTGACAGCTAGCTGCCAGTCAATTCGTATGCCCACACAGGAGCTGAATTGACCCCGACAGCCAGTTTGAGAGGGGCTTTTAAGGGGAAAAAACACAAACCAAGGAATGAAGAGGGGGTGAGGGGGTTGCTAGGGTGGTATAACATA
The DNA here is from genome assembly GCF_004785775.1 of Grammomys surdaster. Classification (NCBI taxonomy): domain Eukaryota; kingdom Metazoa; phylum Chordata; class Mammalia; order Rodentia; family Muridae; genus Grammomys; species Grammomys surdaster. Next base: position 1,559,060 of record NW_021604710.1, on the reverse strand, counting down.
AAAATAGCAGAACATTCCAAAGGAACCCAACCTACATGAGTCAGGATTAGGTGAAAACTCTCTGTACGCTTATCTTTCTCAAGAATGTGGTCCTGCCCTGTCACTGTGGCCTTGCCCTGTCACTGCGGTTCTCAGCTTGGTTCCCAGCTTGGTTCCACCTAGTTCACTTGCATTCTTTCCTTTCTCTTTGCAGATAGGCCAGTTCCAGTAATGGTGACTGGTCTTTCCACATTCCTAACTTGCTTCATGCCTCGGTTTCTCCATGTCTTTATAAAGAAAGCCTAAAGAATATTTTATATGTCTAAAAAGGATTCTATATACCTAGTGTCTATAATTTTTCACTCTACACTTCCAAAAGGATTAGCAGAGTTCAAAAGTGTACAAGGGTATGTTTGGATTGATAAAACTTTTCAATATTTTCAATACAGTGGTGTTACATGATTGTTTTTTAAACCTAAAAGAATTTGGATATCCTTGCCTAGCTTCTCTAGAAGAGCTTTCTGCTTAGGATCTAAGCAGAAGCAATAGTTAATTCATGTTACAATATATACTTATTAGATTGGCGGACACAATTAAACTTGGATAGTCCAACAATGGCAACTGCAGAGGTTGAGAACCTGGTAACAACTTATGACTGTTTGAATGAGATGGGTGAGGTAGCCTTGGGCATTTGAATGTTAAATGCTCAGTTGGTGGGCCTATTTGGGGAGGCTTAGCCTTTTTAGAGGAAGTGAGTCACAGGATGTGGAGTTTAAGAATTTAAAGACCTTCTTTTCCTGGTTGCCTTCTCATGAAGATGCAGAACTCTTGAGCTCCATCTCCAGCATCATAGCTGCCTGCATGGTGCTATTGTACCTGCTATGATGGTAATTGACTAAACATTTGAAACTGTAAGCCAGGCCCAGTTAAATATTTGCCTCTAAAACAGTAACCTTGGTCACAATGCCTCTTCTTAGCAATTGAAATTCTATCTAAGACAGAAGTTGGTTCCCCAGACAGAAGTGTTGATAGGCCTGACCATGTTTTTGTTTGGAGCAATGTAGACTTGTAGACTTTGGATTGGGACATGCATTAAGTCCATTATGGTCCATTCTAGTAGGAATATGGAACACATATGTACTAAGGGTGATTTGAACTTTATATATAGTTTTTATGATGTTTTGCTGAAGAATGTTGCTGCCTTTTTCCCTTGTCTAAAAAGTATCCTCGAGGCTAAGCTAAGGAGGTTTATGTTGATTGCATTGACAAATAAAGTCTCAGGAAAGCCAAAAAAAAAAAAAAAAAGAGTTTAAAGATGGTTCCTCCCTTCGAACTGGCCGCGCCTCCTAGACTCTCAAGTAGGCCGGAACTGACCAAGTAAGCTCTCAACCAGAACCAGATTCAGAACCTTGAGTTGGCCCACCCTAACATCTAGCCCATCTGTGGGCTGCTGGGACTCCTGAGGAACAATAGCCGAAGGATCTCCATGACTATGACTCTCGGCAGGATAACTGGAAGAAGTCTCAGCAAGGGTCCTGTATTGACCGTGAAGCAAAACCAAGAGACCTTTAACCAGACCAAGGATTCACTATGCAAATAAAATTATTTGAGGACAACAGTGTACTGTTGGACACACTGCAGCTCCCAGTGCCACTACAATGCACATATATGTGCATGGAAAGACAGGCACAAGGAGCAGAGTGGTGACTGCAAGGTGGAACTCGAGACACAACAGCTGTGATGGGTGTGATAGGAGGCTGCGCCTCATAGAAAAGGAAGCCGGTTTTTGCCCAGGGTCAACAACATCTTTCTTTCATTTTTCTTTCCTTCCCTTTTCTTTCTTTCCTTCTCTCTTTCTTTCTTATTGGACATCTCTATATCTGGGCCACCACCAGGAGGTACTGATGCCCACTCTAAGACATAGCATTCCCTCCACACTTAATTTGAAGCATATCTTAGTTGAAGCTAGGTCAAAAGCCCATCTTACATATCATTTTTATACTATCTGGAAGAAAGCAGGGGCTACTGCTATGTAGAAGACAAAAGTCATGAATACTGCATAACATCAGCTAAGCCCCAACAACAAAGAGTTACTCAGCCCCAAAGGTCCAAAGATATTTGTTTCCGTTAAGAATCCCTGAGTGAGCCAATGTAATAACTCCAGTAATGCTGAGAAAAAGGAAATCCAACACTGTGTGTGTCTCTTGTGAGAAAGATTGTGGCCACTGATGAAATCCGACTGCGAAAAAACTAATAAAATTAAATCCAATAAGCTTCTAGATCTAACACAAGATATGGGGTCTGAAGAGGATAACACTATGCCTTCAATATATCAGAAAAAAAAAATAAAGTAAAAATTGCTCAGGCAATCCAACTGGGAGAAACTCTGGAGTTCTACTGAAAACACATTTTCAGTGCTAACAAGAAGTAGAAGCAGACACTACAGTTTAAAGGGTTTTGAGAAATGAAGTAGGTAAACGCAGTGTGTGTCCTTATGAATGATAAAATGTTCATTTGAGCTATTGTAATCCAAAGAGAGAGAGAGACAGAGAGAGAGACAGAGAGAGAGACAGAGAGACAGAGAGAGAGAGAGACAGATATAGTTCTTTTAAAGAGATAAAATCTGGGTGATATTTTATGGTTAGTAACTAGTGAAAAAATTTCATTTTCAAATACTTTTCAGTGTCTAACATTTTAACTTATTTTAAATGACATTACTATTTAGAACACTAAATTATTTGTCACTGAACCAGCAATTCCAGTACCTTCTATTTGTAATATCTTTCCCAAACACCAAGTATTAGGAACAACTGTCATCCCAAGAAATTTAATTTCCTGTTTTCTGCGTATTTCAATTTAAGCACACATATCTAAAGATTCAAATCTGTCATCCACATACGAGGGAGAACATGCAGTGTTTGTCTTTCTGAGTCTAGGTTATCACCTGCAGAATGATGTTTCTAATTCTATCTATTTACCTCCACATGTCATAATCTCATTTTTCTCTTCAGTTGAATTCTTTGATTGTATATATTTATCACATTTTCACCAGGTATGGGCACTTGAGCTTTTTCCATTTTCTGGATATTGTGAATAAAGCAACAGTGGCCATGGAGGACCAAGTACCTCTCTAGCAGGGTAGAGTCATTCGCATACATGCCCATGAGTAGTATAGCTGCATCACATAGTAGCTCTAGTCCCTTAATTTTGAAGAAACGTCACACACATTTTCATAATGGCTGCAACTGTTTGCACTACTCCCAACCGTGAATGAGTGCACCCCTCTCTCCACATCCATTCAAATATTTATCTAGCTTTTGTTTTTCGGATCTTAGCATAGTGTCTAGAGTAAGATGAAATCTAAAAGAAGTTTTAATTTGCATATTTTTTAGAGCCAAAGACACTAAGGACCTAAAAATATATATATATATTTCTCAGACCAACAAGAAAGCATGCAAAAACTCAGCTAAATGAGGGAAGCGCTCATCAAGTTCCATCCCTAGATGAGAAGTTATTGGCAGTTGATGCTTGCTGGAGAGGGAGATTGATTTTTCCTCAAGTGTGGACTCCTTGTAACGATACTTATGCTTTAGTAGATGGGTCTATACTCATGGACATAAAGGCAGCCATAAGTGGACTTAATGTGAGGTTTAATGTGTGTGTGTGTGTGTGTGTGTGTGTGTGTGTACGTGTGTGTATGTGAATTTGGGAGGGAAAAGTAGTGGGGGAATAAAATTAGAAATGAAGGTGAGTTTCATCAAAGCATATTATCCATATGTGTGATATTCTTAATAAAACAGATTTAATTTATGAAGAATAATTTATAAAAAATAGAAGTGCTAAAAAAGGCCAATGAAATGAAAAACTTAAAAAGAGAAGTTTAACAAATAAAACATCAGTCTCTGACTCTTGACTGCTCTTGGGACCCTCTCTTCCTGCTGAGTTGCCTCATCCAGCCTTAATATGAGGGTTTGTACCTAGGCTTACTGTACCTTGTCATGCCAGGTTTGGTTGATATCCCTGGAAAGCCTGTTCTTTTCTAAAGACAAATGAAGGAACAATGGGTCTGGGGGAGAGAGGAGGTGGCAGAGGTGCTCAGAGGAGAGTAGGAAGGGGAAACTGAAGTTGGGATATTTTGAATGAAGGAAGAATAAAAAATAAAAAAATAAAAAAATAAAAAAACAAATAAAGCACAAGACTACACTAGCCTATTGAAATAGGCTAGTAAAAGAAAATTTGGAAAGCCCTTCACATAAAGACTCCAAGCAAATAGAGAAAATAGATCACAGAATGATCTTTAATAAAGATGAATTGAAAACACTGTGTCCAAAGGACCAGTCACAACATGGAAGGTATTATATCATTGTGGGGAAAAAGGCCACCGCAGAGGTGTCGCGGAGGCTTTTCATGCTGGCGGGTCCCACATACAGGAGAAAGGTCTGGGGTTCCAAAGGCTGGAGGCAGGCCCCAATGACAGGAGGAAGTCCTTGGTTCCAGAAAGGTTTATTTTCATGGCATTTCATGGCAGATGGTGGATGGATTTGGGTGTTCCCCCCATGGCCCCCATCCCTCCCCCATAAAAGTCAGGCCAGAGTTAAATAGGGAGGGAGAAAGGGGGGGTTCTGGGGAAGCATGCTTAATTTGCTCCGCCCTCTGGCCTTCATTAGTATGTAAATCCCTAGGGCCTGAAACCTGTGGTCACATCCTCTACCTGTGCACTTTGGGAGGGGCTGTAATGGCCTAGGTGACTGAATGATGTAGGTCCATGGAGAATGGACTGCTTGTCAGGACTCTGGGTTCTGGGGATGTGGCCGAATGCCTGCTGTTTCTCCTTTGGAGTCTCAGGATTCCAGCCCATGCCCAGCCATGAACCAAGATACCCTTAGGCAGTCCCACACGTCATCATATATTTTCCTCCCTAGTAAGTCATATTTTATATTTGTTTACCTTTGAGTAGCATTCTTCTCTCACATCTCTCCTATACCAGTGTATGTAAAGTATGCTCATGGTATTCAAGTTTTTAACTTAATACACAATTTTTATACATGATTTGAACATTCTGTTAGAGTAATGAGGTCTATGTGAGAATTCCAGTATGCGATATAGAGTGTTTTTCATGAAATATATTCTACAGAACATTCCTTCTCTATCTCACTATTACTACCATAGTTCAAATCTTCCTGTTATTTAAGCAGCATGACCAAGCATCTCACTTGCTAGAAGCCTTGCTTGTAGACTTTTCTGATACTGTTTTGTCAGATTTTGTTCAAGATATATTCCTTTTAAATTACTATTTTTTCAAAGCTATGAAAATAAAGCTGTGTTAGCTAATTTTATGCAAGCATGATACAAGCTAGGGTTATCTCAGAGGATGGAACCTCTACTGAGAAAAACGCTTCCATAAGACTGGGCTATAGCAGGTCTGTAGGGCATTTTTCATAATTAGCAATTGATAGAGGATGGTCCTGCCCATTTTGGATGGGGCAACTCTGGAATGGTGGTCTTGGGTTATATAAGAATGGAGACTGAGAAAATCATGAGGATCAAGTCAGTAAGCAACACTCCTTTATGGCTTCTGCATCAGCTCCTGCCTCCATGTTCCTGCCCTGTTTAAGTTCCTGTCCTTGCTGCTTTGATAAGGAATTCTTGTATGAAAGTGTGACTGAAAGAAACTTGTTTCTCCTCAAGTTGTTTTCAGTCACAGTGTTTCATGGCAATAGTAACCTTAACAAAGACAAAAGTTAAAGACATTTTGGTATCCAAAGCCTTGCCAGATCTAACACTATCTATCTATTTACTTTACCCTCTTCTGTGCCCTTTAATTACGTTTCCAGTACATTAGGATGTAAATTCTTACACTATACATTAAACTCTAAACTACTTGTTCCATCTTTAGATATTTTTTTTGTCATCTTGATAACTGCTTCTCCTGTTTCTAGTCTCAACATAAAGGACCTTTCATGTGGATACTTCTTCCATCACATTAAATGGCCTTACTCTCATTTTAAATTTATCATGGGCATTATGGATGATCATTGTCAGCCATTCATATTTTATATGTGTGTTCCTGTTAAAACAGTGTCAGACTGAGTGTTTCTAAGAACCACATAATATGAAATTTTCTGAATCTCATATGATGAATAAGAATCAATAGAAGCTGCCATTCACATTTTTAGAGTAGCCTATCTATATCTCAAGATCTGAGATTATATTACTATTGTAAAGTTATGATTCAAACATGAAATTACTTAAGGTTAAATGGGTCTTGATCTGTATAAGAAACCTTAGATGATGTAATAATGTTGACAAATATAACAACCAAAAATAACTATTAGGAAGTAATTCTGAGGAAAATATGTAGAATTCTTCAAAGAAATGAGAGGACCACCCATGATCACATTTGTCCCTATTCATTGTTGAATTATTATTTTTCTTTTATTTTGCATTATTTGGGCTTTTTCTGATGGATGAGATCACTGAGGGCCTATTGTGAGTGTGAGAGATGATAAAAGAAAAGATTAATACACAGTAAGTATGTCTTTGGTAGTTTGCATTTTATCTTATCATTTTTGTGATTGTTGTGTTTCAATAGTTCAGAAGAAGAGAGTACAAGTATTTTTTTTAGAGATTCTCCAATTTTGACACTTACATCAAAATCCTTTGTATATATGGTCAACTTTTTTCAAGTTGTTTGAATGCTTCCAATAAGTGCCAGAAACAAATGTTTACTTGGACAATAATACCCTTATATATAGTTGATCTTTTAGTAGATGGTTAGTTCTTTCTTTTTTTAAAAAAAAAAAAACCCTTGTTAACTCTTATAGTGAGATATGGCATCTGCTTTTAGTTAGTGTCCTGCATAAAGACATTTTAGTAATATTTGACAGCTCTCCTCAGTGTTGACCCACTTACAAGCTGTGCTAATTCAGAGACTTTTAAATTTCCAAAGGTGAACATGAATGGTCTCTCATTTGGAATTACAACAGCCTGCTCTGAAATGTATCAATACAAGTACTTCTGCTTTGTGACTTCAAACAAAGCAGTAAATATTTCCAATTATCATGCCGTGGAAGTGGAGTTGGGGAAAAAAGTTCTGTAAAACATTGTATAATTCCACTGAACATCCTGATGAGGCAAAATTCAACATAAAAATTCTCAGCCTCCAACATGACATCACCAGTACATGTTATGCTGTCTACTTCCTGATTGACAAAGCGTTGCAGATTCTGTCTGTTATTTCTAAGTTGAATAAACAATGAGTAGAAGCTGTTGTTTCCAGTGATGCTCATAAGTCATCAAGTTGCCAGTTTTGATGCAAACCCAGAGAATTTCCCTAATAGTTTCTGCCACGCCCCCTTAACCTCTTTATTCCTTAGACTGTAAATCATGGGGTTCAGCATGGGTGTCACGATAGCATAGAACAGAGACATCAACTTCTCCTGAAGGACAGAAGGGCTAGAGTGGGGTTGGATGTAGGTGAAAATGGCCATGCCATAACACAGGACAACCATTGTAAGGTGAGAGGCACAAGTATGAAAGGCTTTCCGTCTTCCCTCTGTGGACTGTATCTTTAGGATGGTGGAGATGATCTGGATGTAGGACAGGAGAACTAGGAAGAAAGGTGTCATAAGCAAGACAATGCTAGAAACTGTGATTGCAATCTTATTAGATGAGGTATCCACACAAGCCAATCTGACCACAGCAAGGGTTTCACAGGCTATGTGATCAATATACTTATTTGTGCACATGGGCAGCTGGAAGGTGATGGCAGTGTGCACGAGAGAGTTGATAAAGCCACTGACCCAAGATGCGATGGCCAGCCATGTGCACAGCCCTGCATGCACGATGATTGAATACCTCAGAGGGTTACACACTGCCACGTAACGGTCATAGGCCATCACTGCCAGCAGAAGGAATTCAATCCCACCCAAGCCCAAGGAAAAGAATAACTGGGCTGCGCAGCTCAGAAATGGAATTGCTTTGTGTGTGACAAGAAAGTGAGCCAGCAGCTGGGGGACTATGCTTGTGGCATAAGACACATCCACAAGCGATAGGTTGGTGAGAAAGAAATACATGGGAGTGTGGAGTCTGCTGTCCAGTCTGATCAGAACAATGATGAGGAAATTCCCCAGTACTGTCACTAGGTACATCAGCAAGAACAGGATGAAGAGGGAGACTTCAGTGTCCCAGTCACTGGAAAGACCAAGGAGGATGAATTCATACATCTGTGTCTCATTGTTGGTTTCCATTAAAACTATGATCTACAAAGAGTATCATAAATAAAAAGACAAGTAATCAAATAACATGGCCCGACGCTTCTAAGAATACATAATGTATATGACCTGCCAGCCCTTTTTAAAATCTGACATAATTTGTGGGGCTTAGAAACCATGCTTGATTCTAGTATACATTTTATTCACTGTTTCAGGCATATAGGTCAATGCCTTGATAATGACTTGCCATGCCTCACGGAGGGCAGCTACAATCTAGAGATGACGCAGTGAAGTCTGTCTGCTCTACATCATTAATAGTTACATTTATTCTCAGGCAAGGGGAATAGAGTACTAGAGTTGACAGTGGCCAATACAAGGATAGATGGTTAAGATGAGAACCACAAATTAAAACTACCTCAAATGCATTGACTGCAATCTCCTTGAAAAAAATGCCTGAGTAAGCTTCAAGAAATGTGAGTGTGAATGGGCATGGGTTTGTGGAAAGATCTGGAATCCCAGAACCTCGTTTTATTAGGCTATTTTATTTGGAAAAGTATTTGATTTCTCTTTGATGATAGGCTTTGTTATATATATAAAAAAAATCAAGTCTCTTCAAGTATTTTAAAGCAAAAATGTGAATAGCTCGTGGGAGGATGTGTGAGTACATTCGCTGGTTGTTTACATCAAGGGCTGGGCGTGTTACAAGACTCTACTTGGGGCAGATAAAGAAACTGCAATTTCCTGTTTTTAAAAGTAGACAGAAATAAAATGAAATCTGTCAAAGCTTTAGTTTGTTTGATAGATTTTTTTGGTTTCTTAAACTCTTAGTCCTCTGGAAGGAAATCACAGTGGAGACTCTGTCTTCATATTCTCCCCTTTCTAAGCTGATTCATTTAAGAGTCTGTTATCTGAAATTGAGCTGAGAAAAAAAGCAAATGAGAATGTGGCAGAATGGATACCCAAGGTCAAGGATTAAATAGAAAAGACCCCTAGTGTCCAAGATAGGTATAATGCAGGAATCCTGGCGGGGGGGGGGGGGGCGGGGCAGAGGGAGGACTACCAGGAAACAAATTCTCTGCTTACTATTTGTGCTCAGCAGGTGCTTTTTAGTAAAACATAATATAGGAAGCTATTAAAAATCCAGGGCGAACAGGTGACATTTTAAAGACATATTTAGAACTGACTAAACTATTGAACATCTGTCTGTTCATTAATGACTGCAATTCAAGGAAAAGTAGGAGGTGGGAGAGGAAGAAAGACAAAGCATGGTAGTCATGCTAGGGTCTCTGAGCTAAAAGTAGAAAACTTCCTGTTTCAACTTTCTTATGTGACAAACGACAAAACAATATCTAAGCCATACATACCTGTGACCTTCCCCCAGCCTTGAGCAGGCCTGAGAGACCTTGTTTACCACAATAGACCTAACAACAGGACTCCGGAGGCATTGCCTGCATTGGTGCCTCCTTGACTGCCTGTAGCCTGGTACACAAGCTGAGAAGAATAGACTGTCTGCTGAGCTTGCCTTGAGACATCTCCCGGCCTGCAATTAAGGATGGATTCCCCTCACCTCCAGCAGGATGGATTCCCCTCACCCCCAGTGGGCTGAAGCAAGGAACTCTGGGGGTAGGGGTGGGCTTTCCCCTTTAAATTGAAAGCTGAACATTAAAACATTGAGCCTCGATCAGAAACCTTTGTCCTGGCTTCATCTCTTCCCTCTCTCCTGTCCTTTCTTCCAGTCCCAGCCTCTCTTTCAAGTGAACCCAGTTGACTCTGGCCGCTGGCCGGCAACACATACCTAAGCCATGTATTTGTGAACATTTGTGAACAGTTTCTCTCACAGAGATCTACAACATCTCTGAGAGTGTAAATTTAACTTATCCTAGAGAGTGTTCTCACAACTCATAACCTAACTTTGATCTAGTGGCTTTATTTTACTAATTATAGCAATTAATATCATATTGTATTCCTTATAGCAAAATATTTTACTGAACAGTTCGCATATAGGCAAATTTATTAAGTTGACATATTAATTGATTCAATTATGTTTATCCTATTGAGATTTCGCTTATCTGTAAGCCTGTTGCCATTCTTAAATGTTCTTTTGTTTTTGAGATAAATTTGGGATTTTCAGTGGGTTGGCCCCAAGCTCACTATCCTCCTTCAGAGCCGCAAAGGGCTAGCATGTGCAACTGATCCCAATTCAAGAGATTTTTATTTTTTGAGATAGGATCTGTAGCTACAGTTGGCCTCAAACTCCCTCTGCAGCTCAAGTTCAAGATGACCTTGAACCTTTGTTCTTCCTGCCTCTGCCCCATAAGTTCCAAGATTGCAGATGGGCATCTTTATACCTGGTTTATGTGGTTCTGGAAATCAAAAACAGGGTTTAATGCATGCTAGCCAAGTGCTCTAACAACTGGACTACGTCTTCAGACTTCCTAAATCAATATTCAGTTAAACCCATTTTCTATGTTCTAGGGTCCATCTTGGAAGTCTGTAAAGAATACAGGATGTGTGATTCAAAGCCAAATGAAGGAAAAGAGATGCATTGGTCAGACAACACAACTGTCAGCAAATTGCATTGGTCTCTCTCAAAAACTAGGTGAAATTTTTATTCTAAGTTCATAGTGAAAATGCAAGTGGTTTGTAATATAATCCATGTCTAATCTTTCCCATAAGGAAACAAGATCTTAGTCTTTTAGCTATCAATAATTTGCAGTCTTTCTACGCTTCCTTTTTTTCATGAACTCAAATAACTAAGGGAAAAGTATTAGTGCTTTTATTCCATACAAACTAGGAAACAAAAGTGTCTTAGCACAGTGTTAGCTGTGGAGATGATACTCACAATGAATGTTTAGCAGCCAAGGGTGTGTGCTGTTTAGGTCAACCTCCTGTGCAGGGGTAGCTTGTCATTGCTTCCCTGTCATTGTCAAGAAGGAACTACATACACATTTGCCATAAGTCTATGTTGAGTGTAACAAATGATAAAATTGTATTTCATTTTTCTTTTGATTACATATCTTCATCATTGGCAAATATCAAAGCACAACTCTGCAACAAGACATCAAGAAAGAAGGATATATTTTGGTGGTTAGTCTCCTTGGATATAGCACCAGGAAGACGGAATTCTTATTGGTTTGGATTTTTTTTTTTTATGATCAGTGGTGAAAGTTCAGTACTCACTAAGCCTTAATAAGTAAAATACAGTATTTTGGAAAGTACAGTGGAAATACACCTTAGAAACTTACAAAGTTCTTCTAATGACTAAAGTGTATCCTTGGGTGGAACATTTTTTTTCTTTGCTGAGCATTTAAAATTTGAATAATGTTAAATGGAAGGTTTGAGCTTTGTGAGATGAAGGTTCAGAAGAAGCCAGTGTGCTCAGTCATCAGGTTCTGCTGATGTTCCATAATACACCACAGTCCAGAAAAAAAAAGTTGCAGCTTTACATGACAATGAACTAAGAATACAGGGAGTGTAGGAGAGGTGTTACCAGAAAAGAATGATTTTTCTCAGTTAAGTTGTTATCATTGTTCCATGATAGAGAAAATTATCTCCCTGTGATTCTTGCTTTGTTCAGTAATTATTGGTTACAGCAAGCATCAAGACTCAAATGTTCTGTCAATGACACACAGGCAAAAAGGTGTTCAGGTTCCTCGAACAATTTTGCATGACTTAACACCTACTTTTTAAAATTTTAATTTAAATCCATCAACCTCTTCAATAAATTAAAGTTATTTTTTCCTCTTGTAGAAACAATTGAGATTTATCGTAAAAATTTAGTCTAAATAATAATGGATTTAATGTCATTTTAAAGTTTATTTGATAAATTTACTCATCCTCCTAAACTTTCTCTTATTTTTCCAATCTACTACCATGTTATAACTTCTTTAGCTGAAAATATATGTCACCCAAAGGTTATGAACATGCCAGAGTACTAGTATGCAAGCAGTCATCGAACCTTGGTTATCATTTTATCTACTTAGAGTAGGTGAAGTTTGACTTCAGACATTACTGCCTCCATTTTTTGAATTTGCTTTGATCTTTCATCTATGAAATGTGAACTTCCTATCATATTGTGTAAGAAGCTTGATTTCTAGCAGATATGGACCCCATTCTAGAATTCTTCTTTATATGTCCATATCTTTAAAGAAATTTATTTAATGGGAAATCAAGAAAGTCAGTATCTTAAATCCAGTCAAACATAGGTCCAGTGGAAAATCCTCAAGCAAAGACTTGGTGTTATTTTAGAATCATAGAACCAAGTGTTACTTAACTAACTATTCTGATATACTTTAATTATATCTGAATAGGTGGTCACTTATGCAAGGTTTTCATTTATACCAAGCTCTTTAAATCTCTTATATAATTCCTAAGAGGAAGAGATATAGTTCCAAACAATTACAGAACTTTCAAACATGAAAGTCTTTTACCTACCACGCCTTGACCACATCTAGGCACTAATAGAAATAAGACTTTGGAAGAAGCATGAACAGCTGAGCATCAAGACAAAAATGAGAGATCTGATCTTCAAACACTTACCAATTGGTCAGTTGAAAATGTTCACTCTTCTGGCAACACACAATCACCATGTAGGCTCTGGGGATCTCTTCTGATGCCACTGTTTCTGGTGCCTTCTTACCGGTTCTTGACTGAACTTAGTTTTCCTCACTTATGTGTTGGCACGGCACTCAATTGGTAGGTCCAAGAAAGGATGCAGCCAGGGCTTGGGTCTGAGGAACTGCTTTCATCCGAAAGTCTCAGACCCACATGACAGGTGCCTACTTCACATATAACATATATGTAACTATGAAAAGTCATTTTGTCCTTCTCTTAGCTATCTGACTTAGGGAACTTGTATTGTCAGTCCTCATTCCACATTAACTTGGTGATATCTCCTGGTTCTGTTTAGTATAAATGGCTTCTTCAGTGTTCCATCCTTCAGGAATAGAACAATACTTTCCATATGCAAAGAATACATGATCATATACTTTGAATAAGCCTCAAACATACAATATGAAAAAAGCAAGGTGCACGAATTTTCCCACCAACCATACTACAGTGACAATGCCCTCTACTGTTGTGTGTGGAAGCTAACTTAAAGCTAGAGAAGAAAAATACCAAAGTCCTTTTCATAAGACAACTGGCTTGAACAATGGTTTTGGTAATGCTCCACTGGGGTTTAGTCACAGTTGGAATCCTCTTTGAGACTTTTACAATCTTAGCTGATCCCTGGGTACAGACATACTATGCAGGAACTACAGATGTTATTCTCTCATGCTGGTCATGATAAACTAGAATCTTACCTTCGTACAGTTGAGTTGTCAGTGGAAATTGCTCTTTGATTCACGGAAAGGTTTGTCTTACCCATGGCTGTACATGTGGTTGCATAGACAGACAATATCTATCCCAGGCAAATTTCTGTCATCATTACATTCAGACACAGAGAAGCTCAGGAACACTTAGGTGGGTGACATATCAAAAATAACTTTATACCCTGAGAGCACTAGTATTTCTTATTCTTTGAGGCTTCATTTCTGGCTTTGCTCTGATTTTGTATGCCTGATTTTTCATATAATTTGACTCTAAACATTATATGCCCGTGTCTCAAACACTAGATTTTGAAATCTGACATAGCTGACCTATTTTATCATGTTAGGTTGTATAATCTCTGTTAGCTTTCAATCTAATATTTCCTTTGTCAAGGGTATTATTGCAGTAAAATACCTTCATCAAGAAAGATTCCAGAATACATTCCTACAGCTCACTCAAAAACTAACTCAGTATGACCTGTGTTCTAAAGGATGCTTCCTATGTGTACACAGCGGTGGACCACACTGATCAGTACCCCAGGGTCCCATGACTTGGAAATCCCCTGCAACTTGTTTTCAAAAACTACTGGAGGGAAGCTCAAAGATGATCCCCAGTGAGCACACTCACAGCACTAATAAAGTGAGACAGAGGCTACCCTGGTGACCTGGAGTAGACAGAACCCCTCAGGAGCTTTTAGAATTAGGGTGTTAATTGTCATCACTCCCAAATCTCAAAGGCAAGGATACCATGTTGCCCATTCTCTCCTGGAGGAAGGCTGTTCTTCATCTCTCTATTCTCACAGTTCCACTGAACTTTTAGGTCATTTAAGTAAATCAGCTTTGTGACATTTTTATGTCATCCTACAACACAAATAGATTGTCCCAGAGTGGTTGTGTTCTGAGGAGGGGTGCCTGGGTCTGATTCAAAACCAGGTGAAAAGTGAAATACTCTTCAATGATCTCCAGAAGGCCCCTGCTTTAGCTTCTGGAAGCACAAATCCCATCCTTTATTCTATTGGGGAGCCTCCAGTGAATATAATGGGGGGCTGTGATGTTGGATGATCAGGAAATGTCTCATGGAACAATCTAAGTCCAAAAATAATGGGACTGCATGAAAAGATGTACCTCTGGGTAAATACACAAGAATAGTCTCATGCTTTACGTGAATAAACAATGGAAAGAGAAATAATCAACCAAGCTAATGTTAAAAGAGGCTATTAGGAATGGTGGAAGCATCCTTAAGAGGTGGGGCTTGCCTGAAGGAAGTGCATCACTAAGGGAAATCTTTGAATATTAACTGTGAGCTACAGTCTAACTCTCTCAGCATCCAGTAAGCCATTTCCTTTTCCATGTACTCCTATTGCCATGATATTCTTCCTCATCATCCTCCCCAAAACAATGGGTTCAAGCATTCTGTAGTGAAATCTATGAACGGAAAGACAGTATCCCAGGGATCTTGTAACAGCACTGAAAGCACTGCAGTCTGACTAGGAAAGACTCTGATTCCATGTCTCAGCCAACTAAATGAAGGACACCAACATCAGAAATCATCTTTTTTTTCACTACTTTTCTTCCATAGAACGCTCTCCTACACATACACACATTCTCCTTCCCCCCCCGTCTCTCTCATACCCCCCACACACATTCATACTCTCCTACACACACATACTTACAGACTCACAAATACATCCACAAATTCAAATACACATTCTCACACACACACCACACACACTCACCACCACACCCACACTCCCCTAGACATCCGCACACAACTACTTGCTCATTGCACAATTTCTTCTGTTCTCCCCACTTTAAATAGTCTCTCCTACACAGAAAAGTGACCTGTTAAATATCTACTTAGAAGTTGAATCATTTCCTTCCAGAAGCATTTATAAAAGACAAGCTACTATTGATTCATGAATTTGGCTTTGCAAAAAAGTAGCATTAAAGAGACAAATTGCTTCTTTGGGGTAATTGTGTATATAAGTTGAGTGAACTGTTTCCAGTGAAATGTAGATTTTTTAGAAAAGAATGAAGAAAAATTAATGAAGAAAATATTGACTTTTCAGCAATGGCAACAAACAGCTAGAACAACCACCTGAAAACAAGGATCCTAGATTTTAGATCCTGAACAAGATACACAACATACCTCAGAATATCTGGATGGGATACTCAAATGTAATGGAGTAGAGAATTACATGCTGGTGAAATATGATATGTGATTAACAAATTGTTTTTCCAAATAAGACATCAAAATTGTGATCATAAACAAAATGCATTTGTTTACTTTCTTCAAAATTAAAACCCCTAGGACTGGCAAGATGGCTCAGCAGTTAAGAGAACTGGCTTCTCTTGCAGAGGATTGAGTATGATTCCCTGCACCCATATGGTGGCTCACATCAGTTTATATATTAGATCCAGGAGAACCAGTGCCTTCTTTACTAGTCTTCCTGGCTATCAGACAGACATCTACTGCACAAGAATGTATAGACAACACACACATATAAAAAGAAATATATCTTTTAAAATTAAAGCTCTGCTTCTTGATCCTCTTAAGAGAATAAAAAATAAAATAAGTGTCCAAAGTATCTAACAAATTCTCAGAACTCAACAACATCAAAATAACAGTGAAAACTGAATGGAAGATTTAGCAGACATCTCAAAGGATAACAGATAGGTGAGTAGCACAGGAAAAAATATTCAACATTAGCATTCTTTAATCACTGCAAATACAATCCTCGACGAGAAGCTACTTGCTACTTATTTCTGACCTTTAAAGACTATGAAACTAGCCTCAACAGCTGTTGTCAAAGAGGGCCTAGTGGTTGCTCACACAGTTAGCACGTACATTCTCAGTTGGTGCAACAACTTTTAAAAATAGCTTGGTACTTATAAAGAACTTAAATCTTCCTTTGCCAAACAAACTAGTCATCACTTCTTATGTCAGATCTTATTTCATCCCACAGAAGTAAAAAACAGTTTGTTGAATGCTTTTCAAAGTTCTTACATTATTCTTAAATGTTAGGAACAATCGTAATGTACTCTTAAATAGTAAACTGACAAACTATGGGGAGTCAATGAAATGGACTATTATTCAGCAATAAAAAATACCAACCACTGTGATTTGCAACATCAATACACTATGGGAAAAATGCAGTGTGATAACTTAGAGAAGACAGCCTCTGAAATATGATTCCAGTCATATAATATCTTACAACAGGCAATTGCATGAACCTGGACTGTGATTTCTAGTGGGTGTTGTTCAAAGGAGCAGACGGCATTTAAAAGACAATATGGTATGTTTGGAGGAATAAAACATCTCTATATCTTCATCATAGTGATACATAACTGTAAGCCTTTTTCAAAACTTGTAAAAATGTGCAAAAGTATGAAAGATATAAGGTAATACTAATAAAATTATGTTTAACAGGAGTTGTCTGTTATTACTTTCTATAATTTGAACAGTAATTTGGATAGAAAATTCATACCCAGTAAGGAATGAATAAATCTACTAAATATAATTTAAAATATATGACAAGGCCATGCTGCTCATCTAATTTTAAACAAACTAAAATAATATTAAATGCATTGATAATATTTAAAAATTCTGAGTTAGTAAAAGTTGATTCATTTGTCAGCTGTTGGAAATTAAAGAACATCTGTTATCTGTGAATAGCACAGTGCTAGCTAGATGCACAGAGGATATTTTTAAAATACATATACCCAAGCTATGATCTCATTACATGATCAAAGGTACACTAATTACTGAAACAAACAATCCCAAAATAGTAACGACTTACTAATGTGACTGATGAAAGTTTTTCATGTGGGTTATTAGAAGGAGATATGATTTTTCTGAGTAGTGCATGTCCACTCAGTGTCTTGGAACCTAGAACCCTGTACCAACAGATACTCAGCTCCCTAGGTTTAAGGCCTGTGCATTTTGCCAACCATTAAAAGAGAGAAGCACTCTTCTTTTGATCATTTTGCTCTTTGTGTTTACTCAATCCAGCACTCAGAAGATGATTCTATAGGTAGATAATAGTAATAACTACTCACCCTTTAGGGGGCAATCCTGTAAGGAGGACCTGCAGTCTCAATTAACCTGGACCCCGAGATCTCTCAGATACTGGACCATCAACCAGGCAGCATACACCAGCTGACATGAGGCCTTCAACACATACAACAGAGGACTGCTGGGACTGGGTTCAGTCAGAGAAGATGCACCTAATCCTCAAGAGACTGGGGGCCCCAGGGAGTGGAGAGGTCTGGTGGGGTGCGGGATGTGGCAGCTGGGAGATAAAATCTAGAGTGTAAAAGAAAAAAAGATTAAATAGAAATTTGAAAAAAGGAAAAAGAAAAAGTTATTGAGAATAGTTACAAGCTTACTTTAATATATATTTAATTATATATTAATATATTATTTACTTAATATATAACATATCAACATTGTATTAATTAATGCATTTATACATAATATGTTAACACATATCAATGTTATATTAATATCATGTTAATAAACTTATTATATTACTAACATTAATTTTATTTTATTACTATATTTATACTATTAATATAAGAAATATACTAATAAATATATATCATATATATTGTGTGTATGTGTTGGTTTCTTTTAATGGGGTGATCATTCTCTCTCCAAGGGTCATAGACAATTTAACAAAAACCCTAGTGCCAGGCGTGGAAAACCCAGTTGTTGGCCAAGGGTATCCGAGAGATTTCTAAAATAATATAGGCTATAGCTATTATACATGGTTATCTCTCTGAACTTGAAAGAATACTGCTAAGAACACTATACATCTCAAACACATGATGTAGAAGTATAAAGCTAGAACTGACTTGGAAGTCTTTCTGTGAAGACTAACTCTCATGGTACCTGAAGGTGTTATGCAAGATGCTAAGGAAAAAAAAGCAATCAGTAGTCCTATCCATCTATAAATCTTATGAATCATAACCATGACTGACTCAGAAAGATAGCCTAAATGGTGCAATAGTGATACTTCTTTTCTTAAGGATAATCAACAGCTATCTAATTTGTGTAAATCCCACTCAATACGTTAGAACTTATGCCTAGCACTGTATACCTGCCAAACTGGCTGGTAAGAAGATCATAGGCAGTACAAGAGTACTTATTACTGCCATTTTTCAATATAATTCTTTGTCCTAAATATTTATTCTTAACCCCACATATATACATGTACATTAACAGATATATTAATATAATTTTAATAATATATTGTACTGACATTATTTTAATACATTAATATATTATATATGCATATGTACATGTATATTTATGCATGCTTATATATGTTATAACACACACACACACATATATATATATATATATATATATATATATATATATATATATCAAAGAAGCTTGTTTTTGCAATTTATAGAGGCCATTGCAGCTGTATACAACTTGTAAAATGAAGAGAATAAGTAAGCTTGTTGTTCCCAAGCCCAACTGACACACTACAGGCAAACTCTACACCTAAGGCTCAGAAAACATCATGAAAAAGAAGGCAGAAAGACTGCAAACGCCAGAGGACCAGAGTACATGCTGTGAGACAAAGTCTTCTGGACATGGCATGAATATTGTACCCATAAAATATTAACAATATGGCTGCTTTAACTGAAGCTCAAAGAGTTCATTCCATGTCAACAACCACAAGATTCTTTCATTCTTGTCTTTCTAAGTATGATACTTGCCACAGGAAGACAACAGTTTCATTATATAAAGAAGCTTGCCATAATACATGATTTTCAAACTCAACATATAAACAGAATTCAATGTAAACTGAAGACTCTGATTTCATTTTGTTTTTTCTTCTAATTGAAGAAATAGTAGTACAAAATTAAGTTAGAATGCAAATGGAAGCTTCTTTTCTGCATTAGGTGCTGCTCAGGATGAAAGGAAAGCCAAGAAATCACATACTTCCCTGGAGCACTCAGTAAGGAATGCAGCCCTGTGCACATCTAAATTTTATCCTAGAGGAATCCATTATGATCTCTGACCTCTAAAACTGTGAGGTAATTATTTCATCTTGTTTTAAGTCCCAAAGGTTGTAGTACATTCTTATTGCAGCAATAAGAAACTAAAATAGGCAGACATTCAGAAAATAAGAGAAACTTTGCAAATTTATAATGATAATTGTCAAGATCCACCTAGGAGATGTTTTTGATCATAGCCATTCTGATTGGTGTAAGGTGGAATCTCAGGTCATTTTGATTTGCATTTCCCTGATCCCTAAGGACTTTAAACATTTCCTTAAGTGCTTCTCTGCCATTTGGGATTCCTCTGCTGAATTATCTGTTTAGTTCTATACTTCATTTTTTAATTGAGTTGTTTAGCTGCTTGAGTTCTTTATATATTTTGAACATTAGTCCTCTATTGGATGTGGGGTTAAGTCCAAGTGGATCAAGGATCTCAACATAATACCAGATACACTGAATCTAATAAAAGAGAAAGTGGGAAAGAGCCTCTAACTCGTTGCCACAGGATGGGGGAAAATTTCCTAAATTGAATGCCAATGGCTCAGGCTCTAACATCAAGAATTGATAAATGGGACCTCATGAAACTGAAAAGCTTCTATAAGGCAAAGGTCATAGTCAACAGGATAAATCCGAAACCTACAGATTGGGGAAATTATAATATTTAAATTTAAATGAACCTGTGAAGTTAGTGGAGGGTAATGAATGTTTAGTTAGATAACCAGTATTAGTGGAAACATGGAAACATCTGTTGTTACTTATTCAATTAATGATTTGCTTTTATGTTTCAACTTGTGTGAACCAGAAAATGATGCTTGGAATACCATGTCATGTATTCTAAAAAAAAAAGTACAAAAACTATAAATGATGACATTAAGGGCACCAATGTCGTGGGTTGACCTAATGCTGCTTGTATTCTAATGCAAATTTGGGGTCCCCAAAGACGAGAGAGTCTGAATGGAAGACACAGAGGGACCTTGCCCCAAGTTAATTTTGATTGGTGAATAAAGATTCCAACAGCTAATAGCTGGGCAGAAGAATAATAGGTGGGGTTGAGTTTTTGCAGGGTTAGAAAGAGAGGAGACCAGGAGGAGGCAAGAAGAAAGAAGAAACACCATGGAAGAAGAACCAGCAGGAGAGAGAAGGCTGCCATGGCCTAGGGGTCAAGAGAACACGGCTCAGAGGGCTACCTGGTTGGAGTTGAGAGCAGCCCAGATGGAACATAGTAAATAATGAATGATCGTTGGGGTTATCAATGAGGAGGTAGACTCAAACAGCATGGAGGGTAGGCAGTTACCGAGCAATTGTGCTGCGTAAAGCATAGTGAAATATAAAGGTGGTGTGTGTGTCTTTCAGCCAGGAACATAAATGTTCTAAGGCAGGTGGCAACCCCCTTTTATTAGAAATTACTACAGACAGAGGGAGACATAGAGACTACAGCAGAAGGAGAATTAGAAACTAAGGCAGAAGTGTAGAAGAGACGTAGGGTAGGAGCTAAATAGAGGCGATAGACACAGATCATTTTTTTAAGAGATAGGTTTTTCCCTTTTTTCTTTCTCTTAGAATTAAAGATTAGAATCACTTTGCAAAGTGTTTGGCTTTTCCTGCAAGTGACTTTCTCTAGATGACAAAGAGTTAAATAAACTCAAAGCCTTAGGGTGGAGAGGTGGAGAACCTGTAAAGAAAAGAACATAGGACCTCTTTACTTAATTCTTCCCCTTCACCTCAACACCTCCACCACCACCCCTGGCTGTTTAACAATTGGGCGGCTTCTGGCCTTAGAATAACTTAGACAGAGACAGGTAAAATATAGAAAGCAACCTTTATTCTTGCAGAACAAAGTACTGCCACCCTCCCACAACACACACACATGCAAACACACACACACACCACCACCACCACCACCACCACCACCACCACCACCATCACCACCACCACCACCATCACCAAAGCTCTATCCCCTTGTCTACATTCCAGAGCTCTGGGGTTAGTCTCCAGTAGGTAATTATTGGAATATACTGAGATGTGTTAGATCAATTTACATGAGTAAGCTCATAAAGACAATAAAAAACAGATCTCATTTGATATATCACTTGACAAATTTTATGGAGAAAGGCAAAATTTTCATTCACCATTCCCTGCACCACCTCTGCAAGAGGAAGGTAAAATAATGCTGAGATTGTTTCTATGTTTTTAATGGACAGATTTTAAAAGGTTATGATTTCTCAAATCTTGCATTTCCTAACAAATGATTGAAGCTATGTCGGAAGTGCCCCTTATCCATCAATTTCACACTGTCTGATGGGAAGGAGGAACAACTGCTGTCTAAAGAAGTCAGAAATGTTCCTGAATAATCTGCAATGCACAGGTTAGCCCCAATCACAAAGCATTATTTAGTCCAGTATGTTAATAGCTACTAGTTTGTGTTAGGAATCCATGGGTTACAGTGGTGTAATAGTGACTCAAATGTTTTGGGAATAACTAACCACTTTCCAATTGGCTATAAGACACATTCCACAAGATATTATTCATGCCTAAAACTATTAACTATTGACTATGGGTCAATAACTCATGCCTGAGTAGCTCATGACCCTAGAGGAGGGCTTACTATACTTATTCAGCAGAATACATATAGTATTAAACTGTACACTAAGTATTTATCTTTCCAAGCATAATTTGTGTAGCTCTTCATCTTCATTGAAGAAACATATCTTTCTGCAGTAGATGATTATCAACACAGAAACTTACAACTGGTGGAAGTGCAGAGAATAAAGTATGGTTCATTGCTTTAGCCTAAATAGGTCATCTATATTAATTCTCATCCCAGGGCTGAGTAGTCTTCTCAGGAAAGGGACAAAAAAGATGGCAAGAGTCAATGATAGTTGATGAATTCTAGGAAACATTGACTTCTGGTCATGACAGAGATGTTGTACATATGAACTCACAGCCACTGTGACACCATGAGTAAGACCAAACCAGCAAAAGTCCCAATATATATGAAAGGGGCACTCAAAATCCCATCCCTACCTGGGGAAATATTGGCAACTGTTGTAGTGTGCAGAGGGAAAAAAAAGCACTGTGTATCTCATGTAGAAGGGTTGTTACCATCCAAGAGGTTCTACTTTGTAGGGAGTGAAGGAAATCTTGGGTGGGTAAAATTCTGAGAGAATTCACACTATTGACCAGGGCACAGTCATGTCAAGGAGACCAAGGCCTCAGACCCATGTAAATCAGCAAAGCCATTTCTCCACATGCGTCAGGCTCAAAAGAAATGGCAAAGCTGTCCTCAGAGACATTGAGTATGGAGTCACTGTCATTGAAGTATGAGTGTTTATGGACAATTAATCAGTATGTATACAAACTGATAACAACAGCTTCCTCCCCCTGATGTTTACCTGCAGACACCTTCTCTAGAAAATAGCTTACCCACACCCTTGTGCCATACCTAATAAACATGCTGAGCTTCCAGGTTGCAGGTGGTGACAGACCCCAAACTTAGCATTCCCGTACATGTGTCTCTTCTATTTGCATTTCCTTGAAGGTCCAGAGGAACAACGGACAGGGAGCAAGAGACAAAGACAGGAGATAGAGAACAAGAGAGAAGAGAAAGGGAACAAGGTAGAGGGAAGAAGGGATATTTGTTGAGAAAGAACAAATGACTCCCTCTGGATAGAGAGGAGACAGACATGGCCCATAGAAAAATGGCAGTTTACAAAGAGAAGAAGGGAAAGCCCATGTTAGGATAAGTTGGTTTCTTTTGATTGAGCATGTTAATTAGGGTAACTAAAAGGAGGCTTTTGTTTCTAGACTTCAATACTTAGATAGCTGGACCTCGATAGTAAGCCTCATGGGGAAGAAGCGGCCAAATAAGGGACTAGTCACCTTAGTGACTAGTGTTAGGACTTGCAATCCAACAATTTAGCAAGTAAGAAGAAATGGGGGAAGGGTAAAGCCTGCCAGAACCTTGTTTACCATGCTCAGGTCTGCTCTGTCTAACAAATCTTCTAAGTATAACAGGTAAAATAGAGTTTGAAGAAAGGAAAAAAAATCCGTAGTCCCTCAGTATGTCATTAAAAAGTCCTGGCTTCATAGGAAATCCAACTGACATCAACAGGATAGTGCTATTGAAAAAGTAATTCCAGTGCTAAGGACGGGGAATGAGGAGACATAATAATATAATTTAAAGGATTTTCAGAGACTTAGTAAGCTATTATCCTACATTTGTCTTACTGAGATTTTTATTTGAACAATAATTTTTATGTAATTGTGCTTTTTAAAAGAAAAACCCCAAGTGATAGTTTATGGTTAAGAGTTTTTAAAGTTTTATTCTGAAGTACTTTTCAGTACCCAACTTTTTGAAAATTTGTATGTAGTGACTTTATTAAAACACTGTTTCATCTTCTCACTGAAGCAATAATACTTTTCCACCTTTTACTGAGAATGCCTTTCACACACATGGAAGGGCTGTCATTTCAAGAAATATTTGAATTTACATAAGGTTTAATCCATTGTGAAAGTATAGTCTTAAAAGACATATAAAACAAAATTGAAAAAGTGTATAAGTTTAGAAGAATGTGTGACTATGCTAATCTGCCGCTGTAGAACCAATGCTTTCACGATTTCTGCTTCCTAAGTAATAAAAGCTGAAAACATATTCACATAAAGGCTTCAGATAAGGGGGGGCAGTTTAAGGGTAAACATGTCATGGAATGGAGAAAAGTTACAAACATATGTCCAAGGGAACAGTCACAGCTCGGGGGATACAGCTTCTTCCTATGTCTTCCTCTGTGATAATGAAATGTAGGCATTGCATAGGTAATACCACTCTTTGACTCTGCCAAAGACAGCTTTCCTTTTGTCATTGAGATCTTATACATTTTGTCATAATTTTGGGATTTACTTTGCTCTATGATTTAGAAAAAGGACTTGTAAATTTCTTAGCTATTAGTCCAATTTAATATTTAATAAATATTAATATTTAATATTTTACTTAGACAGCATATATATATATACATATATATATATGTATATATATGCAATAAAATCTCTTAGAAATTGGTTGAAGGCTGTCTACTAGTACCTCAAATTTAAAGGTTTCGTTAACTTTATAGTAACCTAGTATATGAAAACCTTTGGTTAATCCCTTTAAAGATGAAGAGCTCCATTTTATCTTTCTGCAGTTCTTCATTTTAACAGAAAGCCATTGGTGCTACATGTAGATGGTTATATACAGTAACATCTTAAAGGCTTTAACAACTGTTTTCTCAAAATGTTGACTCCCTCAGTAGCTGGATTATATAGAGTATATAGATTATATAGAGTATGCATTACTTGAGTCTACAGACAGAAAATGCATTTCTAGCCTTCTGGAAACACCGTAAACTTTTCTGCAAGGCATTTGCAAACATACCTGTGAATAAGGTAAAAGTCAAGAAGAGGTTCATGACATGGTTCATGACATTAAGCAATGCAAGAAAATTGAAAGGTTAGTGTATTTTTTTTAATTGTCATGCTGTATAAATCAAGATTGAGTAACAGTGGGATCTCAGTGACAGTGCAAGTTAGCTCCAGTGTACACACTGCTGGCATAACAATATACCCACACCTCACACCCCACAGTCACTCAGCTTCCTGCATAGCATCACCAGTCATGGCATGTCAGTCCCACCCTTGTCTCCATGGCAATAACTGTCACATCTGAGTTGGGTACAGAACAGAGAAACAAAGCCCTTTTCTTCAGGGATTTTCAAGATTCCTCAGGTTTTCAGTTTGGATGTGAACCCATAGAATTGTCCCAGTAGTTTCTGCCAAGCCCCCTTCACTTCCTTATTCCTTAGACTGTAAATCATGGGGTTCAGCATGGGTGTCAGAATCGCATAGAATAGAGAAATCAACTTTTCCTGAAGGACAGAGGGGCTGGAGTGGGGCTGGATGTAAGTGAAAATGGCCATGCCATAGCAAAGGGCAACCACAGTGAGGTGGGAGGCACAGGTGTGGAAGGCCTTCCTTCTTCCCTCTTTGGACTGGATTTTTAGGATGGTGGAGATGATCTGGATGTAGGATAGAAGAACCAGGCAGAACGGGGTCATCAGGAGAATGATGCTCGATACCATGATAGCAACTTCATTGGCAGAGATATCCACACAGGCCAGCCTCACCACAGCAAGGAGCTCACAGGATATATGGTCGATGTACGTGTTCGTGCACATGGGCAGTTGGAAGGTGATGGCAGTCTGCATGACTGAGTTGATGGAACCACTGACCCAAGATACAATAGCCATCTTATTGCATAGTCCTGTATGCATTATGGCAGAGTATCTCAGTGGATTGCATACTGCCACATAACGGTCATAGGCCATCATTGCTAACAGGACAAACTCAATGCCTCCTAAGCCCAGAGAGAAAAATAACTGGGCTGCACAGCTCAGAAACGGAATTGTTTTGTGTGGGGCAAGAAAATGACCCAGCAGCTGGGGGACTATGCTTGTGGCATAAGACACATCCACAAGTGACAGGTTGGTGAGAAAGAAATACATGGGAGTGTGGAGTCTGCTGTCCAGTCTGATCAGAACAATGATGAGGAAATTCCCCAATACTGTCACTAGGTACATCAGCAAGAACAGGATGAAGAGGGAGACTTCAGTATTCCAGTCACTGGAGAGACCAAGGAGGATGAATTCATGCATCCATGTCTGGTTGTCTGTTCCCATTGAAAACTGTTAATCTACACTGAAAGTGAAACAGTTGTTCATCAAGAAGCACAAAAATAATTCTTTTGATTCATCTATGTAACCTTTGCATCTGCCAACCAGGAACTTTGAATCATGACGGACCTCATCCCAAGGTGTGCTTACTGTGGCTCAGAAGGACAGATGAGGGCCTTCATGTGGACGTGATTTGGTATCAGGTGGGTCAGCTAAAGCCTGAAGATTATATGCTACTAGCATGCTAACAGCCTTACCACTTCAATAACCCATCTTCAGTTCTAGAATGAGCAGAGAATGGTCCATGATAATAGCAGATAAAATAATGAGCAAAAAAAAAAATGTAATTGGACTGGTAAGGAAGAGTCTTAAGCCATCAGCTAGACTTGTCTCAGTGAAATGCATTAATATAGCATACAAGGATTTGGAAGAAGTAAAGCCTGCCGAAGATATTAGAGAACCAAGATGTGAAACGGTTTTATTGTGCAAGAGCATGACTTTGGTTTAATGCTAAATACACACACACACACACAATTTATAATACAAACCTATACATAAGTTCAAATGTGGCTAATATGAGATAGAAACTTTAAGCAATGAATTGAGGAACTGACATAGCTATATATGAATGTTAGTAGCAACATGACTTCTATGTTGAAATAGCAAATATGATTTTCCCTCCCATCCCTTCTATGAATCCAGTCACAAATACCCCAGGAAGTAGACTTCAATACATCTCAGAGCTCACATTTGGTTTCAACCTTAAGGACCTAGGGAGCAGTGGGACAAATGGTCCTTTGGAAAGCTTTTGATCTCTTCAGCCTTTAGTTAACGGAGAAGGAAATGGGATTGTTCTTTTCACCTTTTGAGTTTGTTGTTATTAAGAACCTATCCTTTTGGTGACTCAAGTGACGGGGCACCATCTGTTGCTCTTGCAAAGGATCAGGGTTTGGCTTTCAGAACCTATATGGTAGCTCCCCACCATCCATAATTCCTGTTTCAGGGGATCCAATACCTTTTGACACCTGCAGGCACCAGGCAAGACAGTCTTGTGGTGCCCATATATGCATGTATGCAAAATATTCATACACATAAACTAACTTAAATAAATCTTTTCAGAAATATTAGACTCTATATTCGCACTTAGTTTTCATGAAAGTAAGAATAGCGATATTTAGGTGATGTAAATAAAGGAAAAATATTTAAAGTTCAATCTTCATCACTCAGGCCAGAATAAGAATTTTGGTGCATGTGTCCTTGAAGAGAGGTCACCATCTTGCTTTTGCTGGGCAAGAACCTTTCCAGTAAACCTACTATATTATCATTTGAATGCTGAAGAGAATCTAGTTTCATTTTACTTTTTAAATCGTCTCATTCTTGCTGCATGCTTGCCTATTGACTGACATTCACTTCATCAGCACAGAGGTGGGAGGGACTGAGGGCAGGAAGAAGCTTGGACGGAGTTAAATCTCCAAGCTGGAAGGGTAACACTGTCACTGTTTTAGCTCTCTTACCAGACAATGAACAAAAGAGAGCAACCGAGTCCAGAAATTTCTTGTGTTTTCCGAACCACATGCTCTCAATCAACTCCTCTCAAATGGCATGTCCTCCTCACAACCTGGCCCCTTTTTTAACAGTTCCTCCTTTGTTGCTCAGTCCTGTTCCTCCCACGTGCACTTACCGGGTTGCTTTTCTGAAATCACAATCAGCCTGTGAAAGCATCTAACCGTCATTTTAAAAGAGACACTCAATTTAGAATTTAAATTCAAAAAGTCTTTAAAAAAAAAACAGTTCATTAGAAAAGAATATTTCAGCAGGCGAGTAATGACGATGTAGTAAGTCTGGCTTGAATGGAGCCTTCTTCTCTGTTAATCTTACAGATTCACTTAGCACCGCTCTGCCAGAGCTGGCATTTCAGGATGCATACCACCCTTCCCATTTCATATTGCCAAGCAGGAGGATGGAAAGACACAGAACCGGAATGGAACACTGGCTAGTGATTGGAGCCCGCTGTACTGGACACAGAACCGGAATGGAACATTCATTGGCTAGTGACTGGTTCCCGCTATACTAGCATGCTGCCTGAAGATCATGCAAGTGTTTGACTCAGGTCCTCCTCCTGCCCACCTCCAGCTCCACTGCTGCCAGGTTGTGTTAATGAGCCTCAAATGCTTTGCAACCTTGTAACTTCTCTCTAAGGCCTGGGGGAAGCTACTCAGGCTCCTGGAGTGTATACACACATAGTCTGAGTGACTGAACGGGTCGCTGGTGAAATTAAGGTTGGGAGATGAGCATGCGTATACAGAGGTCCTGCACATACAGGTGCCAATTCTTAGTTACAATAGTTCATTTTGATTTCCTGCTCTCCGCCTCCTTCAAGACCTTTGTTTTTCTTTCTTTCTCCTTATCAACCACAGGTTTCTTTGTTCTGGAGTAGGCATTACCTTCACATTTCTCTCTCATTATAGAAAATATGCATATGCAAATCAATGTTTGGGAAATGATGTTTGTTATATATGTATTCTAGAACTAGCTGCACCACATGACTGGCTTCCACTTTCCAGATTCTCTTCCTATTATTTGACTTATAAGCTGTGAAAAATTCTACTCATTAACTTACAAAAATTCAAAACTTAAGATAACCTGCAATCATTAAGTCCACAGATTTTTGTTCTATGTTTAGTCTTCCTTTATTCTTAAGCAAATCAGTTGTATCTACTGCTCATCTAGTGTTCCGCCTCCATTTTAATATTCCTCTCTATTTTGGGGTAGTTTCTCTAAATTCTCTTGCAGGGTTGCAGTGAGAAGAAGAAGAAGAAGAAGAAGAAGAAGGAGAAGGAGAAGGAGAAGGAGAAGGAGAAGGAGAAGGAGAAGGAGAAGGAGAAGGAGAAGGAGAAGGAGAAGGAGA
>NW_021604710.1:1518519-1529832 GCF_004785775.1 Grammomys surdaster | reverse complement strand
GAGGAGGAGGAGGAGGAGGAGGAGGAGGAGGAGGAGGAGGAGGAATCATCTCCCCTCCTTTGCTACATATTACATATCCCTGTAATCCCTCACATGTTAGCATGGCTGTCTCATGAAGTGCATGATTCCTTGATCATCACCTTTATGTCATCTTTACCTCATTAAAATGATATGTATTATACTCCAAATCAATCATTCAGAAGACAAATTTATTGACATAGTTTTCATGTGCTAACAGAATGTTTAAGTGATTTTAAAATTAAGTTGATCATTGACTGACTTCCATGTAATTCATAATATTTTCTTATGCTATAATTGATTTTAGTAACTTTATCTTGCTACACATTGTACACACAGGATTTTTTATTGAAATATATTTCTAGTGCTCGAGTATCTTCCTGATATTTTGGATGATTATTCTTTATCTACCATACTTCCAATTTGTTTCTAATTCTACTGTAGTTTAAAAATAATTAGTATACAAATATTCTTTTTATCCTCACTCATGTAGGTGTGTGTGTGTATGTGTGTGTAAAACCTGCATTTCAAAGACATAAATGGAGGAAACATATTGGCTAGATGTCTTAGCACAGCTACAGTTAATAGCACCTTCACATTACTTTGTGCTCACCTTCGATCAAAATATAGTTGATTTTACAACCTTTATTATCTAGTCTGTGCAGCCCAAGTTCAATTAATTCTACAGTAGTCTCCCAGACTTATCCCTAAAGTAGATCAAACAGCTTAATGAATACTTCCTAAATCTCTCACCAATGACTGCATTCATCTCCCTACACACTAGATTACTTCCAAACCTTTTTTAATAATAATAATAATCTCCCCTCCTTAGATATATATTAAATATCTCTTTAATCTTTATTTCACTACAAATAAATGAGGGTCCAAATACTGATTTCATGATATACCACTCCAGTCAGGGAGACAGAGCTTGGTCTTGCAGCCACAAACAGTCTGTAGGCTCTATTGATCTCCCTAAATTTATGATTTTTCATAGCCATAAAATGTATAAAAATGGAAGAAATATATGCTCTATTTAACCAAGACTGTATGTTTTGTCTGTATAAACAAGACAAAAATAACCTGTGAGTCAAATGTAATCCCATAGCTGATATTAAGAACACAACGGCATTGAACTGTGAACATGGTGCCCATGTTCCTTTTACTGAGCTCTCCCTACTACACAACTTCATGTCCTCTGTTCAGTATTTGATCAACTGCAGACATTTCACCTGTCTACTAGGCATCCTTCATTCTCCTGTGAGAGATAACAAAATCCTATTTTGCATTATTTGAATCGTAGTATCCACATATTCACCACACCTCAACTAACACCCTGTTAAATATCTTTTAAGATATATTGATGAGTTTAAAACAAGCTCATCAATCAGAACATCATGTTGAATCATGACCTACACCCGTGGCTCACTGCCTTCTCACTGACTGAGAAGGGAGGACTTTCTTCCACTATGTTTTATAAATTATAGTAAGTCAGTATAGCTATTGTGGCCATAATGAATTGAACATAGTAAACACTACAGGAAGAAAAACTTTGCAACTGGGGCATAGCTTAGGAGTAAAACCATTTACTTACCATGTGTGAGGTCCTGGCTTTAATCCCTGGCATGAAAAAAAATAAAAGAAATAATGCAGGACAAAGAGAAGAGGGGAGTAAAAGGACTCTTGAAGCATTCTATGAACTATTATCCCGTCTGACTCCCCTATTACACCACTATCACCAAGACTCAAGACGCATCGCAGATGATGGGGAAGAGAGGTTGTAATATCCAGAGGTTGGGAGGACTAGAACAAGACCACGGAACTCATAAATTTTCAGTATCCGTAGTTCCATAAGTCCTGCACAAGATCATGTCAATCAACATGCCAGCATGCCAGCTAATGGTCATGGGAGAAGGCAGAGTCAGTTTTCTTTAAGGATGTAGCCCTGGTGGGTAGATCATGCCCCAGTGAATGGCCCCACAGTCATGACTGTATGGTCAACACACATTTTATTTGTCAAGTAAATGAATAAGAAATGATTATCTTTGTTTGGCCCTGGTGAAAATTACCTTCTTGTGCCTTTGAGAATTATCTAGTAATTACTCACTGAAGTAATTTATCAAGAATTTAATGTGTGTTCTGTGCCAAAGAAACAAAGAGCAAAAAAAAAAAAAAAAACATAACAAATAAGAAACAAAGCATCCAAGATCCTTTAGACGAACTTCTTCATGCCATAATACATGTAAGTTTTTTAAAAAAATCAAACATTAGTCAGTAAACCCTTTTTAATGAAGTAAATCTGTTCACTGAGTACATAGAAAATGTCATATATTCCTCATGATATTTTAATCTAGTCCTGAACTATAACAAATCAAATATTCTTTCACTGATTCAATCTTATATACTCAGCCACTATTTTACATACAGTTTTTCTTACAGCCTCCATTTTCTGCTCCTTTATAACTTCTTTAGTTGGAAGTCCCTGTGATCTGAAAAAATATGAAGAGTAAGGAATTAATTCTCACAGCCATACAAATTGATGTAAAAAAAAAACAAAAAACAGATTGGCCTTTATCTGGACGGTATAGGTGAAGTTTAACTTTAGATTTTCCTGCTTTCCTTGCTCTGAGTTTGTCTCCTAACGTGCCATCTCTAAGCCATGTAACATTATGCAATGCTCTCCATCTCTCTGTACTAAAAGGCCTGTTAGAGGATAGGGCTCCTCCCTGTAATCACACTCTTCTCCCCTCTTTTTTATTCAGAACATTAAAAAAATCAGGATTTGATGTCCAGTTACACATATTTCTATGCTAAAGATGGTGATTTGGTTACATTTTTCTATGAACATTTGGTGTTTTAAGGTCATGAATTCAGGCATCACTTAGGCTGTTTTCCAGAGGAAACATCTATTCCCACCCAGTCCCTACATCTCTACAGAAGGCCTTCTTATTCCAAATAAGAATAGAATTTCTGAAAATAAGATCCCCATCAAGTTTTACCTAGCACACTTTCCTCATATCTGGGTCTAGTATAAATGATACATTAAAAGAAATGTGATCAGCTGATCATCAAA
The DNA here is from genome assembly GCF_004785775.1 of Grammomys surdaster. Lineage (NCBI taxonomy): Eukaryota > Metazoa > Chordata > Mammalia > Rodentia > Muridae > Grammomys > Grammomys surdaster. Next base: position 1,526,741 of record NW_021604710.1, on the reverse strand, counting down.
TCAAATATGAGAGACATGACCCATAGAAATTCACCAAACAGCAGAAACGCTCACTCAACTGGTGCCACACAGTCAACACATGCGAGTCTGAAGATAACTTCTGATGCATCTGCTCATAGTGCTTTCTAAGCACGTTTTAATGGCATTTAATAATCTTTGGTGCCAACACTCCACAAATGCCTGTGCAAAGACAGAAGCATCCAGGGCTTGGAATTTGGTTATCATTTCCTTTCCCAGTAGTCACTATCATATTATATTAACCAAGCTCGTGAATGAATTTTGACTTTAATTTCTGTTTACTTTTGTTGGCTAGATGCTTTCATAACTTATATGCCACCATATCTCTCAATGGCTTTCACACATATCTCTCCATGGCTCTCACACATATCTCTCCCATGGCTCTCACACATATTGAGAAATAAGTTTGATTTAGGAAACATAACAGCTTTTCACAGTATTAAAGAATTTCCCAGTGTCCCTTCAATCTTAAATTTACAAAAATAATTCTTTGCATTATTTCTACTAAAGTAAATACTAGGTAATCATTGAACCCTTTTCATCAATCTTAAATTACCAAACTGTAGTATAAATTGAAGTCAAGAAATAGTGAGACCTCAAAAAATACCTTTTATTGTTAAATATTGTTTAGCTATCCTGTGTTTATTGTTTTCCCATATGAAGTTGAGACTTGTCCTTTTAAGGTCTGTAAATAATTGTGTTAGAATTTTTTCTAACATCACATCTCAACTACAGTTTCCTCTCCCTCCTCTCCTTCTGGCTTTTTCCCCTATCTCCCCTCTCCCCCAGATCCACTCCTCCTTCTTTTCCCTTCATAGAAGGGCAAGGCTCTCAAAGATATTGATCAAACATGGCATAAGAAGTTACAATCAGAGTAGGTACTTCCCCTTGTATTAAGGTTGGGTTAGGCAACCCAGTAAGACATAAAGTGTCCAGGAGCCAGGCAAAAGAGTCAGAGACAGACCCTGCCCCCACTGTTAGGAGTCTCCTAAGAACCCCAAACTACACAAACAACATATGCAGAGGATCATGGACAGACCCCTACAGGCCCACTGATTACAAGTTCAGGTTTGTGAGCCCTTATGAGCTCTGGTTGTTAATTCTGTGGGTTTTATCGTGGTGTCCTTGGCCTCACAACTTCTACAATCCTTCTTCTCCCTCTTCCACAGGATCCCCTGAGCTCCACCTACTCTTAGGCTGTGGGGTTCTCTATCTGTTCTCATTAGTTGCTGGATAAAGCCTCTCTAATGATGATTATGATAGGCCAATGTCTAAAAGTATAGCAGAATATAATGAGGACTCATTTCATTGACTTTTTTCCCAAATATGTTTGCTTCTATTCTATGTGCTATCCTGCCTCTGATTCCTAGACCTGATATGCATTCCCTCTCATGGCATAGGTCAAAAGTTAGACGAGTCATTGCTTGGCCACTTCCACAATTTCTGTTTCACCTCTACCCCAGCACATCCTGCATGAAGAACAAACTGTAGGTTAAAGGTTTTGTGACTGGAATAGTATTTTAATCCATCCAATGGAGGTCTTGCCAAGATACCCACTTTAGGCTCCATATCGCCCATTCCTAGGAGACTTTGCTAGGGTCACACACATATACACCAGGAAGTTTCCATTGCACTAGATTTCTGTCTTATCCCTAAAATACACCCAAACTGTAGTCATCTATCCCAGTGCTCTCTTTCCTCTATTTCTGACCAACCTGGTCCCTCCTATTCCCATCCCTAGCTGCCACCAGTCCACTTACAAAATCTATTTTATTTTCATTTTTCTGGGAGATTCATTTATCTCTTCTTGAGCTCTCCTTGTTATTTAGCCTCTTTTGGTCTGTGGATTATAGCACAATTATCTTTTACTTGCCTATTAATAACCATTTCTAAGTGAGTACATACCATTTATGTTTCTGAGTCAGGGTTACTTCACTCAGAATGATTTTTTTTCTAATTCTATCCAATTGTGTGCAAATTTCTTGGTATTTTTTTAACAGCCAAGGAATAATCCATTGTGTAAATGTATCACATTTTATTTATCCATTCTTCAGTTGAAAGACATTAACGTTGTTTCCAGTTTGGGGCTATTATAAATACAGCTGCTATGAACATATTTGAGCAAGTGTCCTTGTGGGAAGATGGGGCATCCTTTGAGATTACATCCAGGAGAGGTACAGCTGAGTCTCGAACTGGATCAATTCCCAATTTTCTGAGAAACTGTCACATTGATTTCCAAAGTGGCTGTACCAGTTTGCACTCTGACCAGCAATGGAGGAGAGTCACATCTTTGTCAACATGAGATTTTTGTGATTTTGATTTTAGCTATTCTGACAGATTAAAAAAAGAAATCTCAAAGTCATTTTGATTTACATTTCCCTGATGGCTAAGGATGTTGAACATTTCTTTAGGTATTACTCTGCCATATGAGATTCCTCTGTTGAGAATTCTCTGTTTAGATCTATATCCTAGTTCATACTGGATTATATAGTTTGTTGATGTCTAGTTTCTTTATTATTTTACATATTTTTGATATTAGTTTCTGTCAGATGTGGAATTAATGAAAATCTTTTTTTTCATCTGTAGGCTGATATTTTCTCCTATTGATCATGTCCTTTGCCTTATAGAAGCTTTGATGTTCTGTTCAGGAGGGTGTCACCTATGCCAGAGCAGTCAAGGCTATTTCCCACTTTATTTCCACATAAACATGTTATGTATTCACTTAGAAGTGATTATGGTGTCCATGGGTGTCTAGATTTATGTCTAGGTCTTTTTTTCTATTTCATCAACCAAGCTGTCTGTTTCTATGTCAATGGCATGAGGTGAAATCAGAGATGGTGATACCTCTGGAAGTTCTGTTCTTATACAAGATTGTTTTAGCTATCCTGGGTTCTTTGTTTTTCTATGTAAAGTTGAGTATTGTTCTTTCAAGATCTGTAAAGAATTGTGCTGAAATTTTAATGGGGATTTCATTGAATCTGTAGACTACTTTTGGTAGGAAGGTTATTTTATTATGTTAATTCTACCAATCCATGAACATGAGAAATCTTTCAATCTTCTCATATTTTGCTTTAATTTCTTTCTTCAAATATAAATTTGGGTCTATTTGCATTCTTCTAAATGCAGACATCCAGTTTGATCAGCACCATTTGTTGAAGATGTTGTCTTTCTCTTTTCAATATGTATTTTTGTCTTCTTCATCAAAACCAGGTGTCCATAGGTTTGTGGATTTATGTCTGGGTCTTCAATTTGATTCCATTGATAAATAGTCTGTTTTTATGCCAAACCCATGCTGTTTTCATTGTTATATCTCTATAGTATACCTTAAAATCGTGGATGGTGATTTTAATGAGAAGATCACATAGGTTTTTTTCTCTTTCAGTGTATTTATATGGTAAATTATATTTACTTATTGCCAAGAACCAGCTTTAGCTAGGTCCAGTTTCCTGAAAGAAGGGATGTCTGGTAGTGACAAAACAAAAAGCTCAAAGTCAAATCATGGGTCCAAGATGATGGCTTATGTTCTTTTTGAGACGGCTTTCCAGACTGTGTTCTCTGTCTCTGTCTCTCTGTCTCTTTATGTCTCTCTGTCTTTCTCTATCTCTGTCTCTGTGTGTGTGTTCTGCTCAAGACACATTTTCAGATTGCTCTTTGTGTTCTGCTCTGCTCAAGACTGCTTTCTTCTGCTATTCTAAAATCCTTCTAGATAGCTCATCTCTTTCAGATCAAAATCCCAATTTTTATTTTACATACCAATTCAGTCATTACTCCAGGTTTCCATTTGATTATCCCATAAATCGGCATCCCAGGACCCTAGCTTCTTGATTCTTAGAAAAAGAACAGCAAGCACTGAAACAGACAATAAGATAGCTGGATGGGACCTTGCTCTAAAATGACCATTACTTTGTAAGTATAAACAAAAAACTTATCTGGGTAGGACCTTGTCTTGTGATCACCACTCATTCCTTTAGATCTGTAAAGCTCCTTCTACAATTCATATTGCATCCTTATATCTTGCATAGTTGAGAAATTATGTATTTTCAAACTCATGCTTTCGGCATTCTTTCCCACAGTCGTAAAGGCTGGAAGGTCACAGCATTCTACCATTTTGCTGACACATAGATATGTTCTCATCTCCCAGACTAGTGCTGCCTCAGATTATCATGGAGTCATTAGCCTTGCAGAGAAGAAACTTGGAAAAGGAGAAATGTGAAGATATGTACACTATTGCACACACAAGTCTTTCACCCACTGCAACCATCAACACTCGTGGAGGCCCACACCCTGCTGGCTCTGTTTCACAGGCAGGAACAATGTCATGCTGCCCCTTATACACGGCCAAGCAAGACTCAGCAACTGATTTTCATATGGTGAATCACTCTTGCATCTCTGGCAAGTTTTCTTGAATTCTGTTTACATGTATTTTATTGAGTATTTTTTGAACTTATGTTAATGATAGAAACTGCTCTGTAATGCTCTTTCTTTGTTGAGTTATGTGGTTTGGATGTCAGCATACATGTGTTTGCATAAAAGCATTAGAGAATGTTCCTTCTGTTTCTATTTTGTGGAATAATTTAAGGAATATTGGTGTTATCTCTTCTTTGAAAGTCTGATAGATTTCTGTACTAAAACGGTCTGGCCCTTGGCTTCTTTTGGTTGAGAGACTTTTAATGACTGCTTCTATTTCCTTAGGAGTTATAGGTCTATTTAAATTGTGTATCCAATCTTGATTTAATTTTGGTAAATGGTATCTATTGTGAAATTTCTTTCTTTCTTTTAGATTTTCAAACTTGGTAGAGTATGTGTTGCTAAAGTATGTCCTTATGATTCTCTACATTTCCTCTGTGTCTATTGTTATATCCTTCCTGTAGGTTCTGATTTAATTAATTTGTATATTCTCTCTTTGACTTTTAGTTTAGATATGGATTTGTCTTTCCTGTTTATTTTCTCAAAGAACCACCTCCTTGTTTCATTGATTCTTTGTAATGTTCTCTTTGTTTCTACTTTGTTGATTTCAGCCTTCATTTTGATTATTTCTTGACATCTACTCCTCTTGTGCATGCTCACTTTTATTTTCTTTTAGAGCTTTCAGGTGTACTGTTAAGTTGCTAGCATGAGTTCTCTCCAATTTTTTATGTAGGCACTTAGTGCTGTACACTTTTCTTATGCCACTGCTTTCATTGTATCCCATAAGTTTGAGTAAGAAGTATATTCATTGTCACTGAATTATTAAAAGACGCTAATTTATTTTTTTATTTCTGGTCTGACTCATTTTTTTATTGAGTAGAGAATTACTCAATTTCCATGAATTTCTAAGCTTTCTGTTGTTTCTGGTGTTGGTGATATCTATCCTTAATTCATGGTAGTTTGATAGAATTCAGGATGTTATTTTAACTTTCTTGTGTCTGTTGAGATTTGCTTTGTGTCTGAGTATGTGGTAGTTCTGAAGAAACTTCCATGAGGTTCTAAGAAGAAGGTATATTCTTTTGTATTTGAGTGGAATGTTCCGTAAATATCTGTTAGGTTCTAACATCAGTTAGGTCCAGCACTTCTCTAATCAGTTTGTCTCTATATAAATTGTTCATTGGTTAGAATGGAATATTGAATTCTCCCACTGTCAAGAGCCATCTAGGAAAGGCTAAGGCTAGCAGGTGGTCTTCCTGGATGTGACCTACCTTTTTCATGGACTAACGGGTGAGCTCTGAGAGGCCAAGGTCCCAAAGAGACTTCATCTCAAGATTTCTTCTTGCAGCGGATATGCCTTTCCTGTCATTATTAAATTAATATACTAATCCCTGGGCATTAACCTACCCTACTGAGCAGATTTCCTGCAGATCAACAGAAAGATGAACTTTCATGAATTGATGCTGTTTAGATGAATTAATAATTTTCTAAAGTTCTTGATTTAATTCAAATAATCTTAGGAATCAAGTTTTTAAGAGATGGTTGCTTTGCTACAAAGATGTAATAAAATTAGACTCAGGAATAGAATGTGACCACTTATAATGCTAAGTAAAGGCTGCATAATAAGGAATTCAATGAGCTTTCATAGTTACACTAAAAAAGAAATAGGCTTGGAACAAATTTATGTTCAAGGAAAAATATTCATTTTAGGTCAGATCTAAGGATGAAGACACACATGTGCACTATGATAAGATAGGGCCATATGAAATTATTGCTTTGAACTTATAATGAGCTTACAGAATGAAACACTGCTTTGAACTTAATTTGAACTGGGGAGTGGAGGCCAGATCCAGGATTGACGTTTCAATTCTTACCATTAATTTACACAATGCAGAGGACCCACCTTTTAAAAGAAGCACTACTACTGCTTAAATCACACATTGATCCTCATATACAGATATTGGGATGCGAGAAGCCTGCTGCAGCAATGATTCTCCTTAGAAGACAGCCAATGATGGTGGAGCATTGGTGGCAGGCAAAACTTGGTTTTGTAAAAATTGCTTAGTATATATAATATTTACATTCCTTAATTCCTCATTATTCTAGGGCCAGAAGCACATGGCTTCAGATAAATTGACACCTGTTGATTAATGGGGGGGGGATGATTAAGTAAAGAATTTCTTGCTAGTGTTTCCTGCATCTCTCTCCTCTCTGTCTCTCTCTTAGCTCCACCTCACTTTTCCCTATCCAATCATAGGCCTCCCTCTACAAACAGATTGGTCAGGGAAATTTCTGCTATACAAGCCCTCTTCTCAAGGCTGGACAAAGCAACTCGATAGGAAGAAAAGGAACCCAAGAGCAGATAAGAGAGTCAGAGACACCCTCACTTTCAGTTAGGAGTCTCACAAAAACATCAAGCTAAGCAATCACAGCACATAGGCAGAGAATCTAGCACAGACCCATGCAGGTTCTGATTGTGGCTTGAGTCTCTGTGAGTCCATATGAGATATGCTTAGTTGATTCTGTGGGTGATGTTCTTCAGGTATCCTGAATCATTCTGGCTCCAACAATCCTTCCTCTTCCTGTACCATTGAGTTCCTCAAAATCTGACTAATGTTTGGCTGAGGGTTTCTGTTGCTAGAACAAGCCTCTCTGATGGTGATTGTTTAGGCATTGATTGATGAGTATAGCAGAATATCATTAGGACTCATTTAATTGACTCTGATTTGTTTGGTTTGGTTTTGTTTGGTTTTGACAGTTGTGTTACAAAATATAGCACATTCGGGCTCCATATCCTTAGTTACTAGGAAACTTTGCTAGGTCATCCTCATAAGTCCCAAGAAGGTTCCAGGAAGCACTAAGTGTAGGCTTAGATTTTTCAAAACCTACTTTAATAAGGAATCTTATATGCTTCAACCTTCCTTCAATCTTACCAACCAAAGGTAGGGGAGAAAGATGGTTAATAGGACAAGGCGCATAGACCTGTTTAGAAGTAATTATTTGGGGCAGTTTCAATCTTTGTTTCAGGATACAAATGGTCTAGAAGAAAACATTAAATAGGAATCAGTACAAGTGGCAAATACCAAACACAGATCAATATCAGCAGTTCAATCCAGAAGAAACCTCAAGGCTCTGGCAAATTGGCACAAGTCTGTGGAAGCATCCAGCAGCAGTCAGAATACCATGAGAAGTTCTTTGGCCCATTTCTCTCTACAAAGTCACATAAAGTGAAGATTAGAGAAGACTAGCAAAGTGTTGCAAGGCAAACCAATACAAGAGCATAGTCAGTGGTTCTACTTATACTCTTTCCAAACATCGTATGTCCTCTCAAGTGTCTGTCTCAGCAAAACATCCTCTCATGTGTCAGCTTCAGCAAAACATCCTCTCCTAAATCAGCTTCCAGAAAAACATCACATGACACCATTTAGTCTCCAAAGAAACCAGAAATTTCCACTTCACTAGGTTTCTACATCGCCTACCAAATGGCTTCAGTTCTCCCTCCCTGTATTCTCTTCTTCCATCCCTCCCTCCTTCACTTAACCTCCTTTGTTCCCATCCCCACCACCCCCTAGTCCACAACCTGTTCTATTTTCTTTCTGCAGGGAGAGCCATGTACTTCCTCCACCCTTGAGGTGAAAAATGCCCATTTTTAGAGGGATGGCTCTCAAACCTGCATTTCTAATCAAGAGAGAAAGGAAGAGAGAAAGAGAGAGAGAGAGAGAGAGAGAGAGAGAGAGAGAGAGAGAGAGAGACAGAGAGAGAGACAGAGAGAGAGACAGAGAGAGAGACAGAGAGAGAGA
>NW_021604710.1:1510184-1518509 GCF_004785775.1 Grammomys surdaster | reverse complement strand
AGAGAGAGAGACAGAGAGAGAGACAGAGAGAGAGACAGAGAGAGAGAGAGACAGAGAAAAAGTAAATAATATCTTTTTTTCACATAAGCTTACATGATAGAGTTTAAGAATCCTTGACTCCTTCCATTCCAGGGCTCTGAAATCTGAGACCTGTCTAGATTTTGAGGAAACCTTCAAAGAGAAAGTTCATAAGTGTCTTCATGTTGGATCACACATGGATCTCAGGAAGTACAATAGCGACTGCATTAATAATGTGGGACTGCCGGAGTCCCCTAAGGAACTCATTAGTGTTCATTGCTGTCACCAATCCTAACCCTCAAGAGGAATACTTTCATGTTGCCTTGTCCCTATGGAAGGCTGTTCCCCTCTATCTCTCTCTGTTTCTAAATGCCATTGGAGACTTTTCTTTTTCCTTCAAGGTCACAGAAGCCAGATTCATAGAGTTTTAGGATGTTCTTTGATAGTTCAAGCTTGAATTTCAGTCCTCATGTGATAGTCTGTGAGTAGTCATCCTGCTTGCTTGCCTGGGGGAACAAAGCCAATCTCATTGTTAACTCTAAAATAGATTTATTTATCCTTCTATAGACCAGAGAGCGGATCCTCAAACTCCAGTATATGCAAGGGCAGGGGAAATTGTGCCAGTGAACATCTAAGTGCATCTTCACAGTACTGTTTACATTCCAAAATCAATACTCAGTGTCCAACAACAATTTCATCTCCCTGTCCATGCTGGTAAACAACTGTCCATCATCTCAGGACTCAAATGTTCATTTTTCTTTTCTGTTCATGCACCTATTGCTAAATTCTATCATCTACATGCCACGGTTTGTATACTCAGCCTTAAATTGCTATCCCAGTAGCAAGATCAGCTTCTAGAAACCAAGGAAGAAACAGAAACCCAAGATAAAATCTAGCAATCAAATTTTTTGATTTTCATATCCTGTGTCCACAAGTAGTTCTTTCCTCCCTCTCTCCCTCTCTCTTTCACTGTTTCCATCTTCCCCATCTTCCTCCCTCACCTACCTATAGCTACTCCTTTATTGTTTAACGCACATTACTAATTTAGTAGATTGGCTTGCTCCTACTCTTTTCTTCTTATTCTGATCATTTTCATGCAAACATATATAAGTATCTCTATGTAATACTCAGTGTTTTCTGTTTGTCCACATGGAATTCACTCTGAGCAGATCTAGCTATGTTCGTCTAACCTGTTCACCTCAGCACCTTTGTCACACCTTTGCTGAGATTTTTCTGCTATCTCAGTACTGTTCCTGAAGCAGTAATCTAGTCCTTTTTCTGGTGATTTCTCCTCTAGCTCATTTGCCAGGGTAATATTTCAAATACTAAATTTAATCACACTGTATCTCTACCTCCAAATCTTCACCAGCTGTCCAGTGCTCCTGAGGTGAAGTTGAATAACTGGTAACTTGGCATCAGAAACACTCCACAATCTGACCCCTAGGGACTCATTTCTTGATACTTACTCTACAATGCTTGCTCCACATATATCTGGGCTCTCACTCTGTCTTCCATCATTGTTCTTGGGCACAGGTTTTTCTTCTGCTAGGATTGCTTATATTCTAGATTCTCTGGTAGTATCAGTTTTCTGGCTTTGATCCTGTCACTTTCAAGATATATTTTACATATTCATTTGAGACAAATCTTTGTTATGTTTTCCAGGTAAGCTTTGTATTGGTTACTTTTCTGTTGCTGTAATAAAATACCTTGACCAAAGACAACTTATAGATGAGAGAGTGTGCTTCGAGTTACAGTTCTAGAAAGGTTGTTCATAATGGAGAGGAAGGCATGACCACAGGTACCTCTAACTGGAAGCTGGATGGTTGCATTTCACCAGCACCCACGAACCAAGGAGAGAAAACTAGAAATAAAGTGAGGCTATACATTGTCAAAGCCCACACTGGATGACAGACTTTCTCTGGCAAGGCTGAGCCTCCTAAAGGTTCCATAACCACTCCAAATAGCACCACCAAATATTAAAATATACAAATGTATGGGGGAGATTTCTCAGCTATACCACTCTTGGGCATATACCCTCCCATAATGTCCCTCCATAATATAGAGGCACGTGTTCCACTCTTTCAAAATGGCCTTTATTGGTGATAGCCAGAAGCTGAAAATAACCCAGATGTCCCACAATGGAAGGATAGATACAGAAAATGTGGTTCATTTACACAGTGGAATATTATTCAGCTATTAATAATGAAGATATCATGAGTTTTGCAGGCCAATAAATTGAACTAGAAAATATCATTCTGAGTGAGGTAACTCAGACCCAAAAGGATGTGCATGGTATGTATTCACTAATAAGTGGATATTAGCCAAAAAAAGTGCAGGATACCCAAGATACAATCCACAGAACTCAAGAAAGTTAACAAGCAGAAGAGCCCAGGTGAGGATGCTTGAATCCCACTTGGGAGGGAGAAGAAAGCAATCATGGGGGTTTAGGGGCAGAGTGAAAGAGGGACCTGGATGGGAGAGAGAACAGCAAAGGGAAAAGGGGAACATGATCAGGTATGAAGGAGGGAACAGGAGAGAAACCCTGAGGGCCAGCAGAGTGAATGGAAATATGTAACCTCAGGAGGAAGGAGGTGGGGGAGTCCTCTAGAATGTATCAGAGACCTGGTAGGTGAAAGACTCTCAGGACTTAAAGGGAGGGACCTTAGATGAAATGTTCAACAATGGGGAGAGAGAACTTGTAGAGTCCACCTCCAACAGAAAGACAGGGCATCAAGAGGAGGGAAGTGGTTGCCATCCCACAGTCAAAAACTGTGACCCAGAATTGTTACTGTCCAAAAGAACTGCAGGAATCAAAATGGAGAAGAGACTGAGGGAAAAGAGGTCCAGTGAACATCTCAAGGGAAGGCTCTAAGGCCTGACACTTTTACTGATGCTGTGGTGTGCTTACAGACAGGAGCCTAGCATGGCTGTCCCCCAAGAAGCCCAACAAGCAACTGACTGAGATAGAAGCAGATACCAACCAATGGACTGATGTCGAGGACCTCTGTGGTTGAATTAGGGAAAGGCTAGAAGAAGCTGAGGAGGAGGACTACCCCATAGGAAGACTAGCAGTCTCAACTAACCCAGACCCCTGAGATCTCTCAGACACTGAGCCACAAACCAGGCAGCATACAACAGCTTGTCTGAGGCCCTTGACACATATAAAGCAGAGGACTGCTTGATCTGGCCTCAGTGAGAGAAGACATGCCTAATCTTCAAGAGACTTGAGGCCCCAATGAGTGGGGAGCCCTGGTGGAGAGGACATCCTCTTAGAAACTGGGGATGGTGGGGAGGAAAAATTGAATGAGTAACTGTGGGAGGGCAGACCTGGAGGGACATCATGACTGGACTGTGAAAAAGTAAAAATAAATAAATGAAGAAACCACTAAAGGTCTCAAACCCATAATTCTGACCCAGACTCTCAAATTCTGGGGTTACAAGTCACATCATACTTGGTTCTTGGGTTCTTTTAAACAGGAAAATTCTTGCATGAGAGGCACATTCTGTAGCCCTTGCAGCTTCACTAAATTATCATTTTGTTGTCCATCGTCATTGCCATGGAACCACACCCTTAGTCTTCAGGAATTACTATGGAGTTTTCTAAACCATCCAGTGTGAGCGACATGCAGTAAAGAGTCCACTGGTATTGCTTCAATTCAAACAAAGCTTAGTCTGTTGGCATTGTCATCTCTTGATATGTCTCCCTAACTTGCAAAACTTTGAATAGCATCACAGGAAAAATTCAAACCAAATGTCAAACGGTCTTGGAATTACATGAACCTTAAATTGTGTACCCTGGAGTTCTTTATCGGGACTCTTAAGTCTGTGCCTTTTTAGATTAGAAATATTTCTGACATTCTATATATTATCTAGTGTTTAAGGTGGCGATATTGTTTTCCAAGTTTCAGAGAAGTTGTGAACATTTTAGACATTAGAAATATTTGGTAACATTTTACGTTTTCAGTTAATTAACAATAATTATACACATTTATGGAGTACAGTAAGGCATATTTATGAATGTATGTGACAACTATTATATATTCAGAAAAATTCTTCTTAACACTGTGATGCTGAATACTGTGTGATGTTATCTAAGACGGTCTCTTCTTTGACAGTACTAGCCTCCTGTGGAAACACCCATTGGTTATATCCTTATCAGAATGAAGTAAGACTTCACTTGATCCTTTACCATTTATCCTTTCCTGTACTTAAACAGACATGGTATACTAAATAGTGGGAACCACACAAAAACATTTCAATCAGCCTTGATAAAAAAAAATACTCTCTTCATCATACTGACTCATTATTACATGTGACTTCCATTTTTTAAAAGAAGTCTTTTAAAAATCAAAGTGCACTTTGTTTTTCATTGGAACACCAAAATTGTTTTCTATAATTGGTTTAAAAAGAAACGTCCTCATCCTACATAACACTAACCAGGTCTATGACTGCAGACAATAGGATGAATTAACTGCCATCAGCCATAAAGTGGAGATGACGTGCAGAAAGTCCTGTCACAGCCATGATTAGCATTCTGTACACTCTGCTGTGACATAAAAATACACCCACACTTCATTTCCCAGCAGTTACTCAGCCTGCAGCATAACATCACCAGTCATGATGTGTCAGTATCTAATCTAATCACCTGTATCACCATGACAACGATTGTCACATCTAAGTTGGGTGCAGAATATAGAAGCAAAGTCCTTTTATCCAGTAATGCTCATGATTCTGTGGATTCACATCAGATGTGAATTGTCCCAGTAGTTTCTGCCAAGCCTCCTTCAGTTCCTTATTTCTTAGACTGTAAATCATAGGGTTCAACTCAGGTGTCAAAAACACATAGAATAGATGAATCAGCTTTTCCTGAAGGACAGAGGGGGTGAAGTGGGGGTCTATTAAGTGAAAACGGCCATGCCATAGCACAGAGCAACCACTGAAATATGAGTCACAGGTGTGGAAGGCCTTTCTACTTCCCTCTTTGACTGGATCTGTGATTCAATGTGCATCATCCACTTTGGACCGGATACTGGAAATGGTCTGGATGCAGGGTAGGAGAAACAGCCAGGATTGTGACAGAATCCGCATCATTTCAGAAAGCCTGAGTAACAAATTATATAATACAAGACAATTTTTGGAAACTCCACATCTTCACTGGCCGACCTTAGTTTCTAAGACATAGAGATTTGTGCCTTGTAAGTTAGAGAAGTGGTGAACAAGAACTCAAGGTCCATTCCTCTTATATTTTGCTCTGAATGCCCCTCCCTAAAGATATGTGCAGTAAAGCCTTGCTTTACTAACCAATACCACTTATAAGAAAACCCAGAGTCTCCAGCTCAGCTCAGTAATGGATCAACTGTTGTGGCCTCCCTGTCTTCTCTGTTCCCACCCCTAGTGGATCCCACAGATCTGCTCCTCCAACCTTCCTTTCCCTCACTCATCCACAGACCCAAAGAAGCTAAACAAGAAGGAAGGCCCAATGTAGGAAACCTAAATCTCACTTAGAAGGGGGAATAAAATAGTCATAAGAGGTATGGAGGGAGGGGTCAGGGAGGGAAGGAGGATGGGGAGGGAAATGGGGGCTTCAGGATTAGGTGTGGGGAAGAACATGAGAGATGGGTAGGTTGCCATGAAAATGAATCAAAATCTGCAAGTGATGGGGTGAGGTGGAGGACATCTCCAAGATGAGACAGAGACACCCAAGAGTCAATGGCAATGACCTTAGCTACGACTCACTACACTGGGGATATAGAACCTGGAAAGGTCACCTCCTTTAGCCAGGCAGGAATCTCAATGGAGCAATAGAGATATCAACACACACAAAAAGCTTTCAACCCAAAATGTATCCTGTCTACAAGAGATGCAGGCACAGAGGATAGAGCAGAGACTGAACGAATGGCCAGCCAATAACTGCCCCAACTTGAGACCCATCCCATTGGCAAGTACCAATCCCTAACACTATCCGCACTTTCTGCTCTGTAGCAGACTCTCTGTTGTGGCCCTTGAAGTGGAAGTTTCTGGATATGTCACGTGATGCAAAGTCACGTGGTGTTTCGCTAAGACAAACTCACATGGTGTTTTCCTGAGGCACGAACCTGTAGGGAGACACATGATTTTTGGAGAAAGTATAAATAAGACTCAACGGACAATGACTTCATACTTACATATCTAGCTTGGAAATGTTTTGTTGGTCTCCAGTCTTCATCTTCACTGATCTTGACTTTGTTGAGAGAGGCAGGGCAGAGACCTTCTCCCGTCATCCCTGCTGATCCTGGTTGCTCCTGCTGACTTGTGCTCATTCAGTGGAGGCCTGACTGTTTCTGCAAGATCATGCCATCACTGCTGATTCATGTTTGGTATCCTGACTCTACACTACTGAACTCCACTGAAGTTATCCTGACAAACGTTGATTGGAATAGCCCCAAAGAAATACTTCTAAACAGGTCCACAACCTTTTGTCCTAGCTACCAGCTTTGCTCCCCTACTGTTGGTTTGTGGACTAGAATGGGAATCTCAGAACCATTATTAAAAGTAGGTTTTTAAAATAGAAACCTAAAGCCTCTCCTCCCTCTCTGCCTCCATTCTCAATGAACTAATCAGGTACTGATCGAACACTCTGCTTTCCTTCCTCCTCTGAACCCTCTCAACCACCCCTTATTCTAGTACATTCATATTACTAAGTATCAACTTCTAACGCCTGGAAACAGATTTGAGGTGCCCAAGACCTCAAATGACCACACCTATCAGGCTTCTCAAAGTGTTTCCTTTGTGATAACTCCACCCTCTTCAGATCTAGTAAGGACAACAGAAACTAAGGAACAAAATGTTCACCCAATAAAGATGAGAGCAGATATCAGCATCCAGAATTACAATACCCCCAAACCCAGATGCCCAGACACTAGTGTAAAGACACAGTCACTAACAGCCAGGACAATATATCCTGTAAAGGTGCACAGAATCATCTGGTCTTTGTCACACAAGTACTTTTATGGCAGAATTTGGCAAAATGAAATTTGCTGAGATTGTCACCAGAGGCAGAAGACAGTTCAGTTTCCAGATTTGGTAAATATTCTAGGTCTGAAAGTAGGCAGAGTAGCAAGGGGGCTTCATTACATTATGAAGTTCAGACCTAGAGTACTACAATGATGTCTCCACAGAATCAGTAGTACCAAATCAGTTTTGAACATTTTCCCAACATCTATCAACTCGGAAACTAGTTCTCAGAGACTATATAGGCTTTTTAGTACTTTTTAGAAATGTATTTTCTGCTCAGATTAGCCCGTGTTTTCTTCTGTGGCTCATCACCAGGGAGAGTACAGGATAATGATGAGTGACAGAAACATGGAGATTAAGCCAGTAAGATTTTCCTCTAAATTGTTTATGTTGAACTATCATAATAAAAGTTAAAAGGAGGATGTTTGTTTTATTTATTTTTCATTTGTTCATCTGAACTGTATTTAAAAGTGTGGCCCAAGCTATAACCACAAGGAAAAAACCTTCAAATGATGATTACAAAACTTAGCCCTTGAACCCAGTCATCAGGCTGAGCTTTTGAGGCTGCAGCTGCTGGTGTCCATCAGCCTTGCCCTAGAGATGACTCAGCCCAGATAAGGTGCACAAGGCCTCCCAGGCTGTCAGCAGTGGCCTCTCTGGTCAGCTTTCCAAGTCCATCTTCTATCCTAAGCACTAAGCACCAACGTACAGAGATCCATTTAGATTTCTTTTATGACAGTCTGTATTCTTTGGGGAACTCTCACCCTGTCTTTCTAAATTTCCTCACCTATTCACGTTTGTTTTTAAATTGTGGTCACTACCACTAAGGGGGATGCTATCTGCATGTCAATTTGCACTGATGACTACAGCAATGATTTCTACCTGTGACCATGGTATAATAGCCAAGATAAAGAGGATGATCATGGAAAGAGACACTTATCCTTGCAAGTGGGGTTTAGGTCCAAAGGCAAGTCAGAAGAAGAAGATAATGATCAATCAGAGACTTCTGGACAAGCATGACAAACCCACAGGCATGGAACCAGGGTTACATTGACTACAGTGGGTCTGGCGAGAAAGCACTGGCTGCTGAAGCAGTACAAGTTCCTCAGCTAGCTGCTGAAGATGTAAATGTCATAAAAGGAAGCAGGATAGTGAGAGTGAGAGTGAAGAGACCCCTCCAACAGTTCCCCAGTTGAAGAAGGAGAAGGAGAAGGAGAAGGAGAAGGAGAAGGAGAAGGAGAAGGAGAAGGAGAAGGAGAAGGAGAAGAAGAAGAAGAAGAAGAAGAAGAAGAAGAAGAAGAAGAAGAAGAAGAA
>NW_021604710.1:1509952-1510174 GCF_004785775.1 Grammomys surdaster | reverse complement strand
AAGAAGAAGAAGAAGAAGAAGAAGAAGAAGAAGAAGAAGAAGAAGAAAGAAGAAAGAAGAAGAAGAAGAAGAAGAAGAAGAAGAAGAAGAAGAAGAAGAAGAAGAAGAAGAAGAAGCCCAAAACTATGCTAAAAAGTGTGGCGAGGATGGAGATGGAGGCAGTGACACCACCAAAAAGAAGAAGAAGAAGAAGAAGAAGAAGAAGAAGAAGAAGAAGAAGAA
>NW_021604710.1:1453698-1508698 GCF_004785775.1 Grammomys surdaster | reverse complement strand
AGATATCTTTCAGAACAGGGTATCGGCTGGGTGAAGGTTCAGGGGACAGGTCATTATGACTCTGCCTATGATTCACTTGTCCTTATCTAAGTTGGTATTTTCTGCCAAGACTACCTATTTACAAGGTCTATGACTACTCAGGCTGGTAAATTTCCACAAAAGCTGCCTGACTACAATAGCTTATAGACATCTGTTTCAATGTTTTTCCACAGACACCCAAGACTTGGTGTTAGCATACATGTATGGCAGGCCTATGGCTGATTTTAGGCCTTCAGTGTGTAAGCAGGGATGCCCGTGACATCTCCTCCCTTCTCTAAGTATAGAAGGGCTGTGGCAATTCTAATCTTGCAAAGGCAGGGGTAGAGGCCTGACCTCCAGTAATTGAAGGGGACCTTGCAATGGCTCCTGTTCCCCTGTCGTTGTCCAGTGAGGCATGAGGGCCATACCCATCCTGATGTCTTTTTCCTGGAGAGGGGATACTTTTGACATCAACCCCTATGCAGTCAGGCTTGTCCCTCAGGGAACCCAGAGAGATATTTTTAACTTTTATTTATATTCCCTTGCAGTGCTTAGCCTCACAGCCTAAGCAAGAATTCAGATCGCCAAAGTCAGAGGGGTTTCTGGGTGGCCCCTCTCTGCTTGGTCTAGGGGCAGAAATCCCCTCTTTAAAGTTGGGTGGAGATGGGTTTTGGGAGCACCCTGGATAGAGTAACAACCTTATCTTGAGTCTTGTGGTCCTCCATAGCTAACTTATGATAATGTATCTGAATAGGTTTTGCTACCAAATTATTCATCTGTTGTTTCACAAAGTTAGTCAGCCTATTTAAGGCCAAGGGACCAGAAGAAATAAGCAAAAATAACCCTATTAATGGTCCCAAGATGGGAGGAATTAGGGTTGACAACCATGGAGAGGCTGAAAACCAATTCTTGTACCAGCACTCATCTTTCTCTTTTTGTCTCTGACTTTTCTCAGGGCCTTCTCTGACCTTTTTCATGCTCTCTTTAACCATCCCTGTCTTGTCTATGTAAAGGCAACATTCTTCTTTAAGGTCTGTACACAGTCAAGAGCTGTACACAGCCTTTTCTATTGTAATAGAGTAAATCAAGTCCAATAAGGATTGTTGCGACTTTTGGAGGTCTCTTCAGACAGTGGAAAGGAGGAAATTCTTCAGATTAGTGATGTCAATCTCTAGCTGTTTGATGTTCTTGTCAATGGCCCATCGAAGGTCTGAGTATTATAAATTCTGAGGTCAGCATCTGGATTAGGACAATCTTCTTTCATTACTCTCACAGAAACACATATAACTGTGCCCATCCAGATAACCAGTAAGTACATGTCCCAGTTAAACTGGTCTGTAGCGTTAACCATCATAGCAATCATACTGCAGAAAGAATCAAGCTGTCAAGCTATTGAAAGAACAAAGCGCAATGACTTCCTCATCAAATGCCACCAAGCGCCATTGCTACAAAGAGCTCTGAATGTGAGATGCTAGTGCCCTAAGACACATCTAATTACCACCTGCTCCCTTGTCCTAGGGTGCAATATTTGTCTGGTGACAGTCACTGGATCCCCAGTGTGAGGTGGAATCCCAATGAACAACTGTGTCTCCTAGTCTCAGAATTGAGGACCGTGGTGTGAGTCTATGCCACTTACTATTCCTAGTGTTAAAAGCCTAGGGAGTCCACAAGATGCCTCATCCTTAGCTTTCCTTTTGGAGACCTTCCAAGTGTTTTGCAATTCTGTGTCCCTTTCTCAACTCAAGTTGTCACAATGCTGGGATTGCCCTTTACCCACCAAGGGGGACATCATGCAGTGAACCATTAGAGATAGGATTACAAACCCAAATGCCTTCAAAGGTCAGACACTAATTTATATGGCTACCACAGTGAGAGCTGCCGGGGTCTGGTGTGTCTGTGGATCAGAATTGTGTGAGAAGAGCTGTGGAGATAGGTGTTTGCAGATTACCAACTGTTTCCAGCAGACCAGGGCTCCTTGCAGCTGAGCTGGTGCTCGCCTGCCAAGACAGATGCATTATTACCTTGCCAAAGCCTCCTTCTCTCAAAGGAGACAACCAACAGAATACATGCCTGCAGCCTTCTCCTCTCTCTCACACACACACAGAGGGTAAGGGACCATTTTTAATTTGGGTTGTCCCTCTGTGGACAAAGGAACTCCAGAATACAGGCATCAGAAAAGGTTTGTACAGATAGAAATAAAGGCTAACAATGAAACTTAGGCGCTTGTGTGTGTGTGTGTGTGTGTGTGTGTGTGTGTGTATCTGTGTCTGTGTCTGTGTCTGTGTGTGTTGATGTGTGGGTATAGGTGGAGGCCAAAGGCTAACATTTTCAGGACTCATGCATCTTAGCTTTGTTGTTGTTTTTTTGTTTCATTTTGGTTTTAGACAGTGGCCCAAAGCTCACCGAGTAGATTAGGCTGGTTGTCCATTAACGCATAGGGATTCATCTGTCCCTGTCTCCTCAGTGCTGGGATTACAAGCCTTGCCACTACACCCAGCTTTGTACTTGGACTCAAACTCAGCCCCTCATGCTTGTATAGCAAACAAACTGAACTAGGTCCTTTTCTCCCTAGCCTACAGCTCACTGAGCAGCCAACCCTCCCTCCAGTCTTTCTTCACCCCATTTTCAGCATCTTGGGTGATGCAGAGATACATTGTCACTGCAGGGACCTCTTCCCTGCTCAGTATGGAGAAAACAGAGGTTATACTGTCCTTCACCACTGAAGTCCTTGTCATAATCCATCCCCTCCCAGCTCCAGTACTTCTGTTCTTCTTATGAGTGTTACATGCTCTTTTCTAAGAAATGCTGGGCCCTGGAGAAAAAGGGGGGGTTAGGAATTCTAGAAGTCTTCTCTCACACATTATCACAGCGCATTGCAATTCTTAAAGCACCAGAATTTGAAGTAGTAATAAGTGGTACTTAGAGACGAAGGCAAGTGTTTTGTTGATATGATCTGCCCACTACTCATTCTGCCTGTGGAACTGCACTGTCTCAGGGAGGAAGCTGAACAATCCAGGGGGGAAAAGAGGACTAGTGGCATGAGAGACATGGCCTCAAAAAAAAGATCAAAGAAGAGAGGGCAGCTAGAATTGGGAAGGAACAGGACCAGGCTACCATCAGTCAGGTTACAACCAAAGTACACTGTGACAATGTTTGAGAAAGATCTTCTCAAATTCCCAGAGGATGTCAGAAATATGATAGGAGCCTGATGCTGGCTCCCCTCTTTTCTCTTTTTCTCCAGGGCCCAATCCTACTTGGCAAAGAACATGTAAGTAACAGTCAGAGGAAGAATGGGGCACACAGGGCCTGGGTGTGGATGGAGCTGTGACAAGAAACCCCAGAGAATGATTTGATGTTGAGGTAGGTACCAGCGAGCAGAAGGTCAGTGATGAAGGGACCCACATTGCAAAGAAGGTGTCCTAGTCACAGCAGAGTGAAGTCAATCAATGTGACAGTAGGACACAATCACCCATATCTGAAATTACCTGTCCCCTTTCAGGTTAAAACAGACATCTGCATGATCTTTGTCACGTGTACTGGTAAGGTCTTATTTTAACCCTGATAGAGATGAATATCACAGAACCAGACAAAAACATCCTAACATACCTTTTGTGAAAGACACATGATCCCCTAGAAACCATCTATCATCCTAGAGCTAGAGGATGCAATGTTACAGGACCAAGAAGTTGTAGTCCAGATGGAATTAGGCTTGCTAGTTATCTGACCCCAAGCTGAGAAGTCATTTGGATAGAACCAGTGGAATAGATACCAGGGTCCCCTAAGGAACTAAGGGTATCAGAAAGCTGAGAAGATGCCATAGCAGAAGTATATTGTGGAGTGATGAGCATCTCTACAGACAGGACAGGTCCCGGATCAGGGAAAGTCAGGTAAATTGAGGCATTCTCTGGAAACAGAAGAAGGGAAGAAAATGATTCTCCCTTTGATTTTCCAGAAAAAAAAAATGGTAGCTTTGCCCAGTGGGACCTGTGCCAGGCTTCGGATGTACAGAACTATAAGATGTTGGAAGGGTGTTGCTTAATTCCCCTCCTTGTCTGGTAATTTGTTTGTAGCAGCCACTATTAACTCATACACTTCCTAGTTTTTTTTTTTAATTTTTATTGGATATTTTATTTACATTTCCTATGTTGTCCCCTTACCCCATCCCCCACCCACCCAGGAACCCCCAATCCCCTCACCCTTCCTCCTTCTTCTCTGTGGATGTATCCTCTATCAACCCCCCCCACTCCCACCTCCCCACCCTCAAAATTCCCACCCCCTGGGGCATCCAGCCTTCATGCAGTCAAGGTTCTCTTCTTCCACCTATGCCCAGCAGGGCCCTCCACTCTTACATATTCAACTGAAGCGCTGGATCCCTCCCTAAGTGCTCCCAGTCTGGTGGTTTAGACCCTGGGAGCTGTGGTTGGTTGGTATTGTTGCTCTCCTCATGGTGCTGCAAATCCTTTCAGCTCTCCTTCAGTCTTCACTCTAACTCCTCTATTGAGAAAGCCATGATCAGTTCAATGGCTAGTTGTGAGCATCTGCCTCTGAGTATGTCAGACTCTTGAAGACCTCACACCAGTCAGAATGGCTAAGATTAAAAACTCAGATGATAGTAGATGCTGGCGAGGGTGTGGAGAAAGAGGAACACTCCTCTATTGTTGGTGGGACTGCAAGATGGTGCAACCACTTTGGAAATCAGTCTGGCGGTTCCTCAGAAAATTGGACATAGCACTACCTGAGGATCCAGCTATACCGCTCCTAGGCATATACCCAGAAAATGCTCAAACATATAACAAGGACAAATATGCTCAACTATGTTCATAGCAGCCTTATTTATAATAGCCAGGAGCTGGAAAGAACCCAGATGTCCTTCAACTGAGGAATGGATTCAAAAAATGTGGTATATTTACACAATGGAGTATTACTCAGCTATTAAAAACAATGAATTCGAGAGGTTCCTAGGTAAATGGATGGAACTAGAAATTATCATCCTGAGTGAGGTAAGCCAATCACAAAAGAACACACATGGTATTCACTCACTGATTATTGGATACTAGCCCAGAACTTTGAAATGCCCAAGATGCAACTCACAGGCCACATGAAGCCCATAAAGAAGGAAGACCAAGTGGGGGTGATTCGGTCCTTCTTAGAAGGAGCAACAAAATACTCAAGGGAGCAAATATGGAAACAAAGTGAGGGACAGAAACTGAAGGAGGGGCCGTCTCAAGACCACTTCCTAGTTTTTGAAAGAAAAGATGCAACAGCTTCAAACTCCAGATGTTTGTGACAGTGAGATGGCTCATCGGGCTCTTTCTGTCAAGTCTGACAATTTGAGTTTGATCTTCAGGATTTTCATTGTGCAAGGAAAGAACTGTGTCCTACAGGTGGACATTTGACCACCACACACAGGCTAAGGCTGTGGCATGGTGCACTCATGTGTTGAAAACGGTTACACAGGCACACATGTGAGTATGTACACACACGAACATACACATGCACACACACTCACACACAATAAATGATGGATGGGTAGACGGATGGATGTAATTGAGAGAAATTATGCAGCAAAACTTATTTTTTTGTAAATCCAAGATTTTCACTGGCTTACCTAACTTGTCATATAACATGATTTCTATTTTATAGCAATTCAGTGGTTGTGAAAGCATGAATCAGGAGCTGACGTGTTCACTCTTAGTCTTCCTCTTACATAAGATATAACAAAATGTGATCATATTCTCTTTTACCAAAACTTGACTTTTTCATTGAATTTAATGCAGGACCTATAGATTTAATTCTTCTCTTAATGTAATTGTGTATAATTTCCGACAAAGCTCTATTGTTTTATCAATGGTCTATTTGTTCAAAATGTTAAGCCTTATTTATTTAGTTAGTTAGTTCGTTATTTATTTATTTTACAAATTGGCCGGCTGCACGTCCAAAGACTTGAAACGTCATCTCCATCCCAGATACGGGGTTGCATCTTGGAACAGAAATTGACACAAAAGAGAGCCTCTGAGATCTGGGGGCAGAGAGCCGAGCACCGCCCATATCCCCGTGTGGCCAATCAGCTCTCGGGACGGCCCATTGCTCGCTCTCCTTCTCTGCTAGTGACTTTCCACGTCCCCCAGCCACTGGTCCACCGCCCATTCCCTTGCAGGCCCGAAGCTTCTTCCCCTTGAGAAGCCTCATCCGTTGCGGTTGTGCCTCTGAACCATCATCACTTCAGGAAAAAGCAAGGCAGAGTGAGTCGGGGTCAGCGACCGGGTCTGCACCAGGAGAGGCCTGCGATGACAAAGGCCACTACCAGAAGGGTGGGGTGGTTCGCGGGAAAGGGGGCGGGAGGTGGCGAGTGTCCTGGGGCTGCGTGGGGAACTGATGTGGGCACTCCGGGCGTGCCGAGGTGAGATCTTCCTCTCTGTCCCTTTCTGAGCTTTCCGCTGCTTTAGATACCTCCTTCAGTCTTCCTGCATTGTTATCCCTTCGCCAGCCCGGAACTCCCTCCCAGCCGTCCCCATTTCCTAGTTGAGTGGTATTTGTTCAGCTGGGAGCCTTTGGGATTTGATCAAAGGAACCACAGAGGTTCCGGAGGGAGGCTGCACACAGAATTCTTTAAGAGCCACACAGTCTCTGCTTAGCCTCCTGCTCCCGCCCCCACCCCCACCCCCACCCCCACCCCCCAGGTAAAAGTCCTCTCCTTGTCCTTTAAGTACGCAGAGGCCTAGAGTGCGTTTGCTCTGAGAGGTGGGTCCACGAGAGGATGTGGGCAGGGTGCTGCTGAAATGGGTGTGGGGCTTCTGGAGAACGCAGGTCTGCAATGCCTTTGGCCTGCAGCAGTAGGGCCTTAGATTATCCAGTTGGCAGTTCAACAGCCCCCCAGCAGGCCTCCTGGGTTGGTCCAACCTGAAATGAAGGACAAAATGGGAGAGGGGGGAGGGGAGGAAAGGATCTTGCCAATTAGGCAATCGTGGAAATGTGGAGGAAGAATACCTTAACGAGATGAACGAATGTCTCTGGTCTATAGGATGACCAGCCAACTGTCCATTTTCCGAAGGATTTGCGAACTGACTGCGTTTCAGCTCTTCACTTTGTTTTGCTTTGCTTTAAAGATTTAAGAATAAAAAGAATGTATATTATTCCAAAATGGTCTAATCTACAAGATAATGAAATAAATGCTTGACCGTCTCTTGGGTAAAAAAATAAGCCTTTAATAGCAGATTGGAGGGTCTCATTTCTGGCCTTCCCTGACTGAGCCTTGGCATCCTCCATTTTCCTTGTAACTACGCAGTTTTGCATAGTTCTGCGTTTGCGTGTTAAATATAGATGGGTTTCTTTATGCTTTTGTCATTTTTTTCATATCATGAATATTATCCCATATATTCTTATATTTTTAGGATTCGCCCTTGCTTATACTTCTTTTATTTTTATTTCTTATGTTTTAATACCCTATACTTATTCTACCATTGGGCACTTAGGCTTCTAGCATGGGGGAGTGTATTCATTTTGTTTGTGTGACAAATTATCCCAACATGTAACAGTATAAAATCAATAATAAACAACAACAAAGCCACTTCTAATATTTCTTTGCCACCTGCCAGTTTCTGTAGATATAGACTCTGGAGTCTCTGGAGGTCCTCACATGCTGGTAAAGGGGTATTGGCTCAGCCTGACTCAAGGCTCATAGGAGCTAACACAGGATTGCTGTAAACTTGGGATCCCCCTGGTTTTGGCCGGGCATGTATTTCTTTGTAGTGTGGGCCTCATTACAGAGGCTTGCTGTGACATAATTTCTTGCTCTCTCTACCGCAACTCCAGAGTGAGGGTTTGCCATGAGAAAGGCAAGAACCAGAGTATCTTTTGCTTCTCTAACTCAAAAATGGCATCTATTTTTGTCACTTGTGATTGACCCCACCCCCACCCCATGTATACACTCATGAGGTGAATTTCACATGGGCATGGACACCTGCAGACAAACATTTCAAAGACTGTTTACTATGGCAACCACATAGTGTCCTCTAACACCTATGACTATGTGTGCAAGCACTTCTTTAGAGTGTGCATCCAAGAGTAGAATAGATAGGTCATTGGATTTGTTAGGTCATTTCTAAGTTCTTCCTCAAGTGGCAAACTAGTTAGCACTCCCTCCAGTAAAGGATCAGAGATCTTGATCCTCCACAGACCTGTCACAACAAGTTACGATTTAAGTCTGGTGAGTATGTAGTAGTAGAATTCCAGTAGGAATTTACTTAGCATTTCCACACAACGAACAAGGCAGGCTGCCTTTTGTATATGCTGATCAAGTATTCGGCTTCCTGTCTCCATTTCTGATACCTGGTTTGTATGTATTCTCCTAGTAAGTTGTTTTTCTGTACCTAATTGACTCATTGGAGTCTTTTCTTTATACAATCCATGTCTCAATCAATATCTAAGTCACTGTATGTGCTACAAATGCCTGCTTCCAGACTGCTTCTGAGATTTTCTCTCTCTTTATCTCTCCAGGCCTCTCAGTGAAAGTTTTATGTTTAAGTTACTAGAAATTTCTTTTATCATTTGATAAGAATTGTATCTTCAAGGGAAAAAAAAAAGAATTGTGTCTTTAAGGGGCTCCAGAGATGGCTCAGTGGATAAAGACCCTTGCTGTGTGAATGAGAGGATCAAAGCTGGAATATCAAGCTCCCATGTACAAGTTGGGCTGGTATGGTAGCCACATGTAATACCAGTATAAAGAGAACAGGGATTTCCCCCCACACACACACCCCAAGGCAAAATTATTAGCTAGACTATCAGATTCTCAACCTAAAGTCCAGGGAAAGACACTGCCACAGTAAATAAAATGAAAACAATTTCATCAAATGTTTCAGTGGCTGTTGAAAGCTTTGTATAATTCATCGGGCTGAAAAGGTTCGGCTGTTCATGGTGCGCACTCCCCTTGCTGAAGATTAGCAATCAATTCTCAGCACTCACAGGTAGTGCACAACCCCCTGTAACCATCTTCCATCCACCTCTGGCCTCCACAGGTGGGAGCACACATACAAACACATACACACACACACACACACACACACACAGATACCACACACACAGAGGCAAACACAGAGGACACGATTGTATCCTTGGGGTTACAAAGTAACCTACTGTATTGTTCTCCAATGGATTCTAATGGCGCCCATGGTTTTGCATTTGGCATTCAGGCTTAATCCACATGAAAACTGATTGTTTTGTTGTTTATTCCATTCAGGTGATCACTTCTCCTCATCACTGGTCTGTATGAATCAAGTTCTCCATATGTGTATAATTTTTTTAGGCTCCCTCCTCCATTAATATACTTGTCTTCATATACTAATTTCTCATCAACCAAATTTGATAGAATTTGTCATTTTATTTACCAGTTACCTGCTTTCAAATTTGCCACACAGAAATAATATCATCTAAAAATTGTGACAACTTTGTTTCTCTCTTGATCTGTGTATCTTTAATCTTTAATTTCGTTTTCCTTTCTGCTTTGGCAAGGCCCATCTGTACACTGCTTAGAAAGGTTTTATTATGTAGACTTTAAAAATACCTTTTTACCATAGTTATCAGGTAAATTCTTTATTTGGTAAATTTGTTTGTCATAAATGAATGTTTCATCCATTGTTTCTGTGGCTATTGGGGGCATCATACAATTTATCGGACTAAGAGAAGGCTCAGTTGTTGCGAGTATATATGCCTCCTTAGCCAGGATTGGAGGTAGCTCACTACAGGTTGTAAGTCCGACTCCAGGGGAGCCAACACCTTTCACCTCCATGGGATTCTGCACTCACATGCACACACCCACACACATACACACAATACAAAATAAAATAAGCCTTTTAAAAACAGAAGGTATCATGTAATTCTTTCTCTTTAAATATGTTTTGGTGACAAGGCATAGCATTTAACTTCTAACAGTAAGCTAGCTGAAGTCTCTAGGATATCAGTGTATCTCTAGTGTGTATGCCATGGCATTTATTAATGGCACACGGAGACAAGCATTATTTACATTTATGTAAGCTAACATTGGCCTATACTTACCGCTTTCTGTACTGTTCTGATCTGCCATTGGTATCATCTCAAAATTGCACGGGTAATGTTTTTTTCTTTGGCTCTGTTATAGAAAATCTGCACAATATTGCAATTATCTAATCCTTGAATAGTAAGACCTTCTGGAATTGGAGTTCAGGGGATTTTAGGCTTGTTGGTTCAATTACTTCATTATAGTGAATGCTTTTCTTAAACTAGCTGTATGCTTTTATTTTTGTAAGTTAATTAGAATAAAACAATTTCACTATTTAAAAATACAATTATAGCACTACTTAGGTTTTCTTATGGAGTCAGTTTTGACAAATTGTGCATATGTATTCAATATTACTAAAATAAAATAAAATAAAATTCAGTAATACTAAAATAAAGTAGAATTCAGTTTTACTAAAAACAGGATTACTAAAATTCATTATTGGTTTATTATCATTCTCTATTGCAATGACCTTTCTTTAGTAAAGTATTCCCACTGTTGTTCCTATAATTTTGTGTACTTTATTGTCTCTTACACACACAGACACATAAAGACAAACTTTTTATCTCATTAGTTTTTACTTATATTTAAAGCCCTAAATTTGTGTACTTAGCTCATTAATTCTGAACTTTTCTTCCTAAGCTTTTAAAGTCTTGTTTCTGTCCCCATGTTTTTAGCTATATCCCATAACCATTTATGTGAACATTTTTATCATGCAGCTTTAAGGACTTACAGTTAACATCACGGTCTTGTTCACATTTTCTTTAGAAATGTGTCTCGTGTGTGCATGAAGTGTGTGCATGTTTATGTGAGAGTGCATATGTATATCTGCAGAGATCAGAGGTCAACTCTCTGGCCTTGTTTTTCAATATCTGTCTGTCTTGTTTCTTGTGACAAGGCCACTCACTGGGACTTGCAACTGACCAATTGGGCTATGTTGGCTGGTCAGTCAGCCGCACATACAAACATGCCTTTGTTTCCCAGGTGCTGGAATTATCAACACATGCCACTGTGCTCAGCTTTTTACTTTGATGATGCAGTTCAAACTCGAGCCGTTATGCTTTCATGGAAGAACTTTATCAACCAAGGCACCTCCTTAGCCCAGAAATGCATTTTTCAAATTCCAACTGGTCATAAAAAGGCATCTTTTATCCTTGTGTAGTAAATGCAGACAAATTCACATTATAGTCAAGTGGGATACCAATCCCTTTGAGTTATTAAAATTAGGATTGAAACCCAATTTTCTTTGAGTTTCGAAAGAATGTATAGTGTTTAATCATGTAACGTCATATATATACCTTTAAAATGCTACACATTCTAATCCTATGTATCCTCATCAAAATTTTTTCTGTCAGAATTATTGTGTACAGTGCCCTATGCTAAAATTTCTCATTATAAGGTACATTTGCCATTTCTTATTGTAGAACTACAAAAATTTGCTTTGTATAAGATATTTTATTAGTTAATTTTGGTGAATTGGATGCAGGAATCCTGGAAAACTATCAATCTTACTTTAAAAATCTAAATTTAAGCTTGGTATGGTGACACAGGTGGCAAAGGAAAGTCACTCTCTGATAAGTCAAGGCTGGTTTTGTCTACATAGAGAGTTCCAAGACCGTTAACACTACATACATACAAACAAAACAAAACAAAAAATAATCAAGATCAAATCAAGGTTTTTGTGCCTGGGGCTTGCCTTATTTGCCTTTCAAATACAGACTTGTTTATTTCTAATTAAAAATTAGGTATAAATTACATATGACAGAAGTTTACCCGGCTCAGCTGTACAGCTTAACAAATTTTATCTTTGGACATTAAAATTTTTTATTTATCTTTTCAGAATTTCATACATGTGTACTATGTACTTTGATCATAACTGGAGCATTCACCTCTCTCCAACTCCTTGATTTTCTGCATGTTCTCCTTCCAACTTCATGTGTCTGTTTATATCCACATACATGCACACACACATTATATATGCATATACATATGTGTGCATGTGTTGATGGGCTTTTCCTTTTGTTTTTTTCTGTCCACTTTAAAAGAAACAGTTATGAATCTATCTTTTTAATAGACATAAACCCTCATTCCTATTAAACATACATCTAGTTCATCTATGTAGATAGTGACAGTTTTTGCAAAATGACTATAGCAGTCTAGTGTCATAAGAAATGTAAGTCACAACAACTGCAGACCTTTCTCACCAGTAGATACTGTACCACTGTCACGGTTAGCCCTCTAGGATTGATAGAAGTATCTATTGCAGATTTAACATGCATTAAATGATGACTCGTTACATTAAACAGTTTTTTTTTTCTTGGCCATTTAGGTGTCCTATTTTATAGTCTTCAGGTGTTTTGTTCATTTGGGGTAAGACATGGTTTTGTCTTATTCTGCAGGTACATATGGATTTTTCATTGTATTAATGAATTTGACGTATCTTCTTCCTTTTGCTTGCCTTTTCACTTTGATAAAATTCCAATAAAAGTAACTTTCACTTTACTTAATTTTAATTTTATTTTTTAAAAAATAACATTTTCCAAGACAAAGTCTCACTTTGTAGCCCAGGCTGGCCCCAGATTCACAGCAACGTTGCTTTTCAGTCTTCCAAGTACTGGTCTTACTGGTGTGAGCCATAACACCCATCTAATAACCTTTAACTTTTATAGTTAAAGCTAAACCCTTGGAATTAGTGCTGGAGTCCTGTTTAAGAAAACTCTGTCTACTTAGTTCCCTAGATCTGTCCTGTGCTTAGTTGCTTCCTTACTGTATCTCACTGTGTGTTCATTCATCCACGAGAGGGAACTTTAGGCTCTTTCTCTTCCTACAGGGAAACTAATCATAGGTGTTCCGCATTTATGGCATTATCTGACTTACACTGCCACCTGACATCTCCGCATCCTTGTCAGTTTGAGTTCTAACAAGTGAGATTTGGAGGGAAGCAAATGTCCCTAACACTGGGATTGGAGTCTACTAAATTGAGCACTGTTTTCTCTTTGTGCTTGTGTTTATTTTTTGCTTCCATTGGAATCAAATATTTTATAGTGTTTTCCCTCTGTTATTTGTGTGGATGTATAGGTGTGTGTTTTATGAGTACAGCACACGTGGGTTAGGGGAGCACACTTACATAGGCACAGAGACTAAAGAAAGAAAATGTGTGTCTTACTGTACCACTCTTCATCTTATTCTCTGGAGAGACAGTAACTCACTGAGCGTAGGACTTACTATTTCTGCTACACTGTCTGGTCAAGAAAGTCAGGGGATCTTCCTGTCTTCACCTCACAGCACTGGGGTTATAAGTATGTGTTCTGCCAATCCCCCCATCTCAGATATTTCAGTGAGTGCTACGGATTGAATTCAGTTCATCATTATTGGAGACCAAGTACTCTTACACCCAACCATCTCCCAGTCCCTACATTATTTACGAATAATATAATTTTTACCAGTTTTAATAGTAATTATACATATTACAGCTTGCCACAGTCTTTATAACTGCAAATGATTACTTTTACTTACTTTAAAACAAAAATCTTAAGTTCATTTTCATGAATCTAGTCAGTTAGAAGTGTTAGTCATATATTTGATTTTGCTTTATACCCTACCACAAGATGTGATTTTTGTTTTTAAAAACCTGATACTTGTATACATCTGTACATAGTTTATTCTTTACACCACACTGTTTCTTCTCACAGTATGCTTTGTCTTTCTGGGAAAGTTCCACTTAATCCTGAAGAGCTCCTTTGAGTAGCTCTTGTAATGTATTCTGCTGTTTGCAAATTTGCTTAGACTACAGTTATCTAAAATTGTCTTTATTTTGCCTTTAATTTTCAGAGATGCTTTTTGCATAGAATTATAGGCTGGCAGATTTTATAGTTTCTTTCTTTCAACTGTATTGTTCTGTTCTGTTCTTGTTTCCATCATTTCTTTTGAAAGCCAACTGTATTTCTGTTCCTTTGAGAAGAAAGTGTTCTTACCTCTGGCTGGTCTTCAGATCTCCTCTGTAAATTTGGTTTTCAGCAGCTGACTGTGCAAAAGTGTGGATTTATTTCTCTCTATTTATTCTGCTCAGGGAATATAGAACTCTTTGTATTTTAATGTTTTTCATCTGTCTTGGGTAATTCTCAGGCATTAATTATGAACATATTGCTTCCCTTCCCCTTCTCCTTCCCTTCCCTTCTCTTCCTTTTTCTCCTCTCCCCTCCCCTCCCCTTCCCTCCCCTTCCCTCCCCTTCCCTCCCCTCCCCTCCCCTTCTCTTCCCTTTCCCATAGAAAACTAATTGTATGCATTTGTAGCTTTTTGCCATGCCTCATGTTCAGCTCTTTCTTAGATTTGTTTTTAATATATGTATGCCTGTATGTTTGCACATGTGGGTGTGGCGCATGCAGAAACCAGAGGAAGGGGTCAAATACCCTGGAGCCATGTGGCGGTGAGCCACCTTGCTGGGACTAAACTCTTGCCCTCCGTAATAGTAATATCAGCTCTTAATTGTAGAGCCGTCTCCTACTACTAGAACAACTCTAAAATCTATTTCTCTTATCTGTTGGGTTTTTGTTTTTTGTTTTGTCTGTTTGTTTTTGGGTTGTTGTTGTTGTTGTTGTTTTGGTCTAGGCAGCATTTCCTACTTCTTCACTTCCTCCAACTTTTTACTGAGATTAAAATCCTGTTGATGAATTACAGTGATGAAGCAGCAACAAAAAAAAAAAATTATGGTTGGAAGGGGTCACTACAACAGGTGGTGCTGTATTAAAGGGTCACAGCCTTAGAAAGGTAGAGAACTACTTGGTCTAGAAGAAAACTTTCAAATGGTTTTTGTTGTTATTATTACTGGCTCACCTCAGATTTGACTTTGCTCTGAAAACCTAATCTTTACAGGTAACATATGATCCTTCCTAATAAATTATGACTTTTCTTATGTGTCAAGTGCATGCACAACTTGTGTACAAAAATCTTCTTGTTGTAGCTTAATGTCTGCTACTGTGTTTCAGCTACAGAAATGAATGACATTTGGGTAAGATTTATTGGCGTCTTTGCCTATATCATAGGAAATCTACATGTAGAATTTTTTTCTTTTCTTTTTTTTTCATTCTCTGAGGTTCTATTTCTGAGGCCTCCCTTTGAGCTCCATTTGGTTTGCTAATCTTGAACTAACAGGGCTGATAGAAGCCTGGGTTATTTAGCACTGTGGGTGGAAAAGTATTCAAATGGGGAAAGATAGGAAAGGTGGAGTCCTGTGCTTTCTGTCCCTGGAAGCCTCCATCAAGGGCCTTGAGTTGTTTATTCTTTGGAAGAGGCTTTCTACATTTCCCAATTTTTGTTTGTTTGTGCTGTCTTCCGTGGATCTTACCCCAAGCACTCTCAAGACTGGCAAAGCTGATCTCTCACCATTGTGTGTTACATCTTGATTCGTTTATCTCTCATTTTTTTTGTCTTCCTTTCTTCAGATTCATTCTTTAGAATTTCCTTTAATCAGATCTGATAAATTCTCAGAATTTGTTGACCCGAAAAAAAATGTTTAAGAGATAGTATGCTCACTGTATATTCCAGATTACCTAATGCTGGAGTATGAATAGAAATGGGCCCATATACTTATAAGGAGAGGCATAATTGGAGGTGTGGCCTTGTTGGAGGAAGGGTGTCACTGGGAGTGGGCGGTGCAGTTTCCAAAGCTCAAGCCAAGCCCACTGTCACTCTCTCTTCTTGCTGCCTACCAATCCAGATGTAGAACTCTCAGTTATCTCTCTAGAAACATGTCTGCCTTCATGCCACCATGCTTCCCACCATGACAATAATGGACTAAACCTCTGAACTGTAAGCCAGTCTCAGTTAAATATTTTCCTTTATAAGAGTTGTGGTGGTCATGGTGCCTCTTCACAGCAATAGAAGTCCTAACTGATATACCTGAGGTTTTTTGTTTGTTTGTTTGTTTGTTTTATTTTGTTTATGTTGAAATATCATCATATTATCTTCTTATTTCTGAGAAAGCTGTGTGATGTGTAACCATCAGCTGTGTTTCAATAATCCCCACTCTTTACCCACTGGAATTACTCTTACTCTCCCACCACTATAGTGGTTGGTTCTTGATGCTTTTGGGTTCACTATGGTATACATTTGTAAAAAACATCTACCTTGTTTGAATGTGTTAGGTTTCCTACATCTGAGAACTCGGTTTTTCAAGAACTCTGGAAAATTGATGGTAATCACTTCTGTGATAAGTAACTTTGGTATAAATTTCTCTAATATTTATTTAGAGGTCAGACCAAACATGTTAAATTTTCTTCCTGTGCCTTCCATATATTTTTTCTTTTTGTATTTTCTGTATTCTTTTGCTTTACTCTAAGTCCAGTTTACTAATTTTTACTTCATTTTCCTCTGTTCTGGATCCAGTGCAGAAATTTACATTTAATTTTGTTTATTCTTCCATTTAATACATTCAACATTTCTTATTTTGAATTTTATTTTAACTATCCCATTCTTTCATTTCTGATTCTGTTTGATATCTTATAATTATAGCTATCTAATGCTCATATTTGTTTTGAAATTTCTTTGTTTTCAGTCTGTTAAATGTTATTTTATGTTCTATGCCTAATATTTCTCCAAGTTCTAACTGTTTCTGATAGCCTGTTTGCAATGTTTTCTTTTCATGGTCCTTTGCTTCCTAGAATGTATACAACTATTATTATGAATCCCCTTTTTGTGTGGAATTTTTTTTCTCTGTGGCAATTCTTTGTAGACATTGAAGTTAACTTTCTACAGAAACAATCTGTATTAGTTTCTACATCCGTGAAATATTACCAAGCTGGACTATTCAAAGTTATTTTATTTTTTTAGAGTTCTTGTAAAAGTAGCCATCATTCAGATTCCAAATCTATATGAGTAACTGTTTCGTGGTTAGTATGAGTCTCAAAGGCTTTTCCCACTCCTCCAGGAAAGCTAAGATAGGCAAGTTACATTAGTTTCTTCTTTGATGGGCAAATTATTTCATATTAAACTTAGCTTATAGAAGTAGTCCTCTAGTGAGTGAGCCTTCAGTCACACCCTTTACAAATGGGAGGTAGCTCACACCATCCTAGCCTGGTGATACCATGAAGTCATTCTTCATTTATTGCCCAAGGTTTTTCAAGAACATCATGTGAAAGCTAGCTCCTATGCTTGCTTCTCCCAGTGTGCCCTAGTTTTAGGTTATGTTGGCTTTGTATATTCCTTACTTTCTTATCATAATGACACATTTATATTTTGTATTTATAATCTTTTATTGTTTATTTAACATGGGGTATATAATCAAATATAATCTTAGAACTAAAATAAAAAGAGCTCCCTTAGTCTCTTATTAGCATAACACTTGCAAGAAAATTTATACATCTGTGACACATAAATGTTTATGTAGCTTTATGAATTTTTAAAAGTTCAACACATCCTTGGTTCCATAATTAAAATGTTTAAAAATATCATATAAAACAATACAAACAAAAAAATTTAAAAATAAGCCACAGCACATTTTGGGCCATTCACTGTCTTATCTAAAGATGAACATTATTCTATTATTCTAAACTTTATTCTTAAAGTTGGCTATCTTTTTTTAAATATATTGGACTTTTTTTAATGTGTTAGACTTGCCTCTGACAAATACTCAATAGAGAGCAACAATTAAAAAGAGGAATGGCTTGTTTGGGCTGGTGAATTTCATGTTTTCAGTCCATGGTAGATTCACTACTTTGCTGCGGGCTGAGACAGGATGAGAGGCCACGGTGACAAAGCAGACTGGGGAAAACTTACTCATGACATCTTAACCAGGAAGCAAAGAAGAGTAGAAAGAAAAAGGTCTGACACAAGGTATGGCTGACCACAAAGGTCCTCATCCAGTGACCCACCTCTTTTAACTAGGCCCTGCTTCTTAATAGCCCATTCAGTTTGAGTCTGAGGTGAGCACCTTTATGATCTAAGCACCAGTTGTCATCCATGAACTGGGAGTCAAGCCTTCAACTAATGAGCCTTTTGGGGTGGGCACTTCATATGTAAACACTGTAATGTAAATATACTCCTATATTTATTCTTGGGAAGTGACATCATGACCAAGACAACTCTTAGAGAAAAGCTGTTTCCAGTGACACGCTTCTTCCAATAAGACCGTATTTACACTAACACAGCCGCACCTTCTAATCCTTCTCAAACAGTTCCACTCCCTGGTTACCAAACATTCAAATATATGAGCCTATGGGGTCATTATCATTCAGACCATCACACTTCTACAGCTAGTAATCTTTCCTTTTTTCTCCTTTCATGTTACTGCATTTGGTGACATTCAGCCATATTGGACTCATCATTGTTACAGGACAATATTCAATATACAAATACACAATAATTTATATGAACACTATCGTTGATAGTATTCAGGTAATAGCTGAATGGCACAGTGCATGAGAAAGCAGGAAAAGAAGAACTGAGTATCTTTCAGTTCTACAGTATTATAGATTCATCTCAGTGTATGGTTTTTATATAAATGTGTGTTTGCAGTTCTTTTGGGTAAAGACCTAAGTGTTAATAGCAAGTGATAGCATTTTTCCATGTCAAAGTAGGAACATAAAATTTTCAATGAAAAAAAAAAACCATATTGAGAGGATTCATCAGTGCAAGAATTGAGCTAATACTTTGAAAGAATATTTTGTAGTTTGAATTGTTTATCCACTCACATATGGCGGAGTGCATAGACTTAATTGTCTCCAGAGTTATTTCAACACTTTCAGAATTTTGTGGCAGTGTCCCTTACTCAGGGCTACAGAGGGCAAAACCCTTAAGCAAAACAAGGAAACTCGGGAAGTAAGAAAGGGTATATAAAACTTAACATTGATTTAGTAGGTATGGACTCTGTGACGGAGGAAGAGAGAAGAACCAGCTTGTGTATAAAGAAAGTATTGAGGGGCCAGAAAGACGGCTCAATAGTTAAAAGTGTGTGCTGCTCTTCCAGAGGATCTCTGTTTAGTTCTCAGCACCCACAATGGACAGCTGACAACCACCTCTAACTCCTGCTCTCAGGAGGGGTCCTCATGCCCTCTCCTGTCTTCCACAGGTACTCAACTATCTACATGCATACACATGTGCACACGCATACCCAATCAATATTAAAATGAAAAATGTTTTAGAAGGCATTTGGAGATATGTGAAGAGCTCGAAAGGCTTAAGTGGGTAAAATCAAATGAAAAGAAGAGAAAGTGCATGGTGAAGAAAACTTGCACTATCTTCTACATCTGGCAACTGTTAGTTTTGCTTAGAAATGATTCTATACACTTCCTTCCTCACCTACAGCCATTTGTCTTCTCTGTCAATCCAAACCATGTGCATCAGCTACTTTTCTGTTGCTATTATAAAAAACACTGACAAAAGTAGCTTAAGGAAGGTTTTGTTTTGTTTTGGTTTTGATTTGTTTTGTGTTTTGTGCACAGTTTGAGATTGCTTATGGTGGGGAAGTCACAGTGGTAGCTCCTTGTGATGCCTCCGAAGCCAGCAAGCAGAAAATATTTGTGCTCAGCTGACTTCTTTTTATATAGTCCTGGATCCTGCCCTAGGGAATGGAGCCTCCCATAATAGGAGAGCCTTCCCACCCCAGTTAACCTCATCAAGAGTATTCCCTACAGGCATTCCTAGAGGCCTGTCAGGTGATTCTACTCTCATCAAGTTGAGAGTTGATATCAACTATCACTGTGAAATACTAGCATATGACCTAGATAAAGTGAGAAATTGAAAGAAAAATAAAGCACGGTTGTTAACTTATACTTCCTCCAGATTGGGGAGTTGTTATAAACTCTTAAGTAAAACACTTTTGAAGTCTTTAACCACTGAATCTGCTTTCCTGTAAATATGCAATCTGGTAACTGCCTCTTCTACCTGGTACCAAGGGCACAGAGGCAGAGAACTTAGAGGATGGGAGACTGGAGAATGTGTAGGAGCAGCACAGACCTCCTTCAGCTTTTGGTGCCTAAGTGCCTTTCCCCCAGGGTTCTGCCCTTGAGAACACATGCTACAGAGACAAGGTTCAAGCAGGGCATGGCACAAAGCCATGTCATGACTATAAGGCTGAGTGTTTTAAAAGAGTTAGGACTAGAAACAAAATTCAAAAAACTATATGGTACAAGCTTCACAAAGTCGGTACCAGCAGTTTTACCAGGAGTCTAAA
The DNA here is from genome assembly GCF_004785775.1 of Grammomys surdaster. Classification (NCBI taxonomy): domain Eukaryota; kingdom Metazoa; phylum Chordata; class Mammalia; order Rodentia; family Muridae; genus Grammomys; species Grammomys surdaster. The sequence continues at coordinate 1,488,481 of NW_021604710.1, read as the reverse complement.
ATCAACACTAGGAGGGCAGAAGCAAGTCAAGGCTAGCCTAGGCTACACAGTGAGAGTTAATCTTTAAAGTCAGTCATTGTTTATATTATTTATTTCCTGATGCACTCCCAGAATAAGCTCCTAGCCTGGGGTCTTAACTAGAGTCAGAAACTGACACTAAAAAGGTCCTGGGCAATTTAATTTAGTTTTTAATTGATTAGGTTTATTTGTTTCTATTTTTAAATAATATAATTCTTGAAATGTTAATGAAGTACATTAAAAATGAATATTTAAAGTAATAATTACACAGTTATACCAGACATGGTAATACATGACTGTAATCCCAGTACTTTAGAGGCTGAGGTGTGAGGCTCAAGAGTTGGAAGCCAGCCAAGACTATTTTAGCAGTACTAATGGGGGAGGGAGGTGTCAAAACTTATAAGTAATTCACTTTCTTGTCCGAAGTAACTAATTCTAATACTTTGATACATAGTTTCTATATAATCTTTATGTTTCTAGTATAAAATTAAAACTATTTAACTATATTAGATGTTTTTAAAATAATATTTAATAATGTAGGTGATGGTATGCATATAATAATATGATCTCGTAAGGGAGAGAAAGGGAGACAAGAGAAGTAATAAAAGAGTGATTGAAAATAAAAAGGAAGAGAGAGAAGGGCGAAGAAAGGAGGGAAGGTAGAAACGGGTGGGAAGAGAAACACGTGTACTCCAGAAGGCTCCTAAATACTGGTCAATATATAGAGATACAATTCATGCTTGGAAACAATTGTGTATTGTTTAACATGAAGACTAGTTGCAGCTGGACAAGGAGGCATAGTCTAACAACACTAGGAGGGCAGAAACAAGTCAAAGCTAGCCTAGGCTACATAGGGAGAGTTAATCTTTAAAATCAGTCATTGTTTATATTGTTTTTACAGCTGCACTCCCAGGATAAACTCCTAGCCTGGGGTCTTAACTAGAGTCAAAAACTGACACTAAGAAGGTCCTGGGCAAACCGGAGTGACTGGTGGAGCTCCGCCCTCAGCCCGAAGTGGCCAATTGGCTCTCGGGACCAGCCCTCTCCTACATCTTCTCTGCAGCCCATCTCCCACCACCCACCATTTCCCTAGGCCATCTGTTCTACTTCCTGGTCACACCTCTGCAGTATGGACGCCCTTTCATTGGGGTGGGGCTAGTGGCCCGGATGCGGGAATTGCTGGACCCATGGTGAATCTTCCAAGGATGGTTTCTAGAGCCATAGTATGGCCCGGCACAGGATCCAGGTTAAGGGCTTCTGGGGTCTGCCACAGCCTGGGTGGAAGACTGAAGTTTACTAAGTCCTGGGGGAGCCTGGAATGCTAACCCAGCTGGGAGCTCTGGCCTCAGGGCTTGTTGAGTCCAGGAAGCTAGTTTCTGTCAACAGAGAGTTCTTGTGCTTTTCCCACATCTGCGGTTACTACCTCTCCCGCTCTTTTTCAGTGTGTTGATTTTTCCCCTCTCAAGCTTAATTAACAAAAATCTGATAATTTCTGCCCTTAGACATTTTTTCATTAGAAAATATTTAAAAGTGACATAAGGAAAAAGTAGTTCTTCAGATGCTGACATTTTGTCACCTTCGTATTCCCCACCCAACACCCCACGACCTTTTCCTGAAACCTAGCCTCATAGCCCAGTCCTTGGAGGCAAATTGGCTGTACCCTTCCCATATAATTTTTACCTTTTGTGTGTATTTTTACATATGCAGCATGTGTTTTAGTTCTGACCTCTGCCAACTGCCCCTAAACTCATTAAGAGGTTTTATTGTCAATCCTGACATCTCAGATCAGGATGGGACTTCATGAGCATGTCAACAGCCTCCTCTTTTAGCTGGGAAGCCTGGGACCTGGACCCAAAAAAAAGGTTATACTTGCTATCTCTTGAACGGTCTTTATCTGGTGGGACCTGAACTCTGCTTATTTGATTTTGTTCGAGCTGGTCCCTCTACTAAACCCCACCACTGAGCTCATCTGCCTCAGGATCTTTGTGTGGCATTCATATTATTTATTTTGAAGAAATGCTATTAAAAAGAGATGAGGGAAGGAAGTGTGCATCACAACCCTACTTGGATTCAAAGGCAGGCACACACACACACCACACACACACACACACACACACACACACACACACCACTGAATCTTGGGCTGTCTGAATGTTTATTTTGTCAGATAACCACACAGCTTTATTTATGTCTGGTATTCACTTAAGAACAAATATCAGCCCATCCGTTTAAGTTTTTCTATCTGTGCTATAGGTGTTTATTTATGGTCCCCCATCTCCCAGGACATAAAAGAGGTATAGGTTGAGTGTCTTAAAACCACACAGCTGAAAACGTGCGTCACTTTTGACTTGAATCAGTCCCACTGATTCTCCTCCGAATTTTAGTTGCTGGACCTGGCAGCATAACAGATGGAGTCACAACACAGATAGGACCTTAAGGAGAGGTTACCTGCTTGTCAGGGAGGAAAGACTTCCGGAACAATGCACTTCAGCTGTCTATTGTTCTTTTGAAATTTATTTTGAATTTACCAAAGTCACACACCTAACAGTGAGATCAGTGAGGTTGTATGCAGTGCCTTCCCAGATTAAACAGTATGGATAATTAGAAAGGTCTCTTTCCTTTCTCATCTCCCCCTCCCCAAAATCGAAAGCATGTTCAACAATCCCTGCAATTCCTGTGTTTCCCTGTGCAATATACCAAGGTCCATCCATCCTAAACTTTACAGGGATGTAAGTTCTGTGTAAGCATAGAATGTAATAAGTCGCAGAATGTACATGCCTCGTTTTTTTCATCCTTTACCTTACTTGTAAATAGAAAAGTTTTAATAAAGATGACCATCCACACCGCTAGGACGAGACCTCCTCTAGGTGTCTCTAATCAATGCCTAGTCGCTTGAGCCAGCTACACAAAGAAGAGCCATCTCTTGCCAAGCGCCGCCCCTCGAGCTCCTACTCCAGCCGGGAGGAAGTGGGGAGGAGACTGGCTGGGAACCCCTCCTCTCCTCCGGCTCGGATCTCCTCCCCGTTAAGCTCCAGGCTTTCGGCTGCTGCTCGGAGGCGCCTTGGTGCTCTGCCGAGAATCCTTCTGGTGCGCTCCTAGAAGCTCCAAGACAGCTGCCTGGTGTGATCGCAGGGTGAGTGGCCCGCAGGAACAGCCATGGGCAAGGGAGCCTGTGACCAGGGCTGTGTCCGGGGTTGGAGGCAGGTGGGGCGAGCAGCCAGTTCTACTCGGGGGACGCTGGAGACCTGTGAGAGGGACCTAGGCGCTGCGGGCCTGGGTGTGTCCAGATCTGGGCAGAGGCTTCCTAGGGCTTCCTGTCTACCTTCTCTCGGTCAATTTGTTCTGCTTGGTGCCTGAGCCTCCCACTCACACCCCCGACCAAGCGTTCTTACTGCTGCTGGCGTCGGTCTGACAGTGACGTCTGTGTGCTACCGCTTTGTGTGGGCGAGTTCCAGCCAGGCCCCACCAGCGGTGGCCACATCTAATCTAATGAGCGCCTTCAGAGGAGGGGGCTGGGCGTACTTGTCACACAGGTAGCTGGTGATAGAGCACCATTCCATACTAAGGTTTATTGAACCTGACAAACAGGGTCACTGGAACCCAGATCGCTAGCCCACTGGGCATTGTTCACAGGGGTCTGGGGTGTGGGTGTGTTTTGAGAGGGCAGTCCTGGTCCAGAGGCCTAGAGAATCCGCAGCCTGAGATTTTCCACTTGGCTGCCCTCCTCCTCTGTTAGCCGAACCTCCCTCCTCCTGCGCTCGCAGACCCTGACGTCACTCACATGCTCTACAGACTGGCCATTAGAGGGAAAGGAAAGAGGAGAGAGGGCCTTCGCCAGGCTCCTGCGTCGTTGTGACTGCCCCCGGTGTGGAAAGACCTTTATCACACATTGTGTTTGTCAGAACCCCTCTGGGGCAAGCGGACTCACAGCTAGGTGGAGGCAGCACCTGACTGTCTTATGACAAAGGGCGGGTCTCGTCACTCCTGGGTCAGAATCCTCAATTCCCTTGTCCTTAGTTACCCAGTGGGAAAAGCGAACAAATATGGGAGCGAACAAAAAAGTAGAAAAATGAAGAAGCTAGAGGTTGCCACCCCTGGGATGCAGGAAGGAGTGTGGTAAAGAGAATATGAAACAGTAAAAGCCAAGTTTTTGATCTTACTCCTGTAGAGGATAAGGAGGGTCGAAAGGTGGGATCCAATACTTTCTTGGGAGTGGTGATGTTGTTGATCTTATCAAGTACATGGAAGTTTAACTTTTTAACTGTGTTATTATCATTTTATTGTCTATTCCCCCACATGCATTAAACATTCTTTCATGTGTGTGAATGGAACGATTTCTTATGTTCAAATTAATAAGGATGTAGAGAAAAGTGTCCCAGGATGGAGTGCAAAAGAAAGAACTGAGTCGATTGGAGTACTGCTTTAGTAGAATGTGATGGACATTGTGGGAAAAAATTCGATATATAAAGGAAAAGAGAAGTTTCTTAGAGCAAAAAGGACATGGAAAAGAGAAGACACAGAGAATTGTGTTTCTGACAAGGTCAGGCTAGCTATTACTGGAAGTATCCCCTGGTGTACCCATATCTTCACAGTGCCTTTCAGTCAGACATCCATGAAATACATCTAGGGAATAAAGTGCATTCTCTGATCTCATACATGTAAGTCTGTGTTTCGAGGTCTGGAATGCAGGCTGTGAAGGACCCTTCTCCCAAGATGGCCCCACCTCCCCTTCCATAAATCCTTCACAGGAAAAGCCATGTTTAAGTCTACAGAACTGCTTTGTGGTGGGATTAGAGTGCCTGCTTTCACCCCATTCTACAGGCTGCGCCTGAGATACTCTTTCCCCTGAAAGAGAATGTGACAAGTTCAAAGGGGGCTACAGTTAACACCAACGAAAGAGGATAACAACCGTGGGGATACAATTTAAAGGATGAAAATTCATATGAAGACAAACTATTTACCTCTTCCTTTCCTAATGTGATGAGGCTGCTATGTACACCTGTGGCTTCCACAGAGCTTTTATGAATAAAACAAACAAACAAAAACCCCTGGAACTTAGCAAATACTAATATATTTGACATTGCCCAAGGACCATACTCTTAGGTAGAGCAATTGCTCAGTGGTTGAGAGTATTTTGGTTTGTTTCTCAGCACACACATAGTGACTGAAAACCACCTGTAACTCCAGTTCTGGAGAGTCTAACTCCTTCCAACCTCTATTAGCTCCTGCAGGCACATGATCAACACACATACTACTCAGAAACATGTTGTCCTAGTTACAGTTACTGTTGCTATGATGAAGCAACATGACCGATAGCAAGTTGGGGAGGAAAGGATTTATTTGGCTTATACTTTTACCTCATAGACCGTCACTGAAGGAAGCCATGACAGAGACTCAAGCAGGGCTGGAACCTAAAGGCAGAAGCTGATGCAGAGGCCATGGAACGGTGCTGCTTACTGGCTTGCTCCCGATGGCTTGCTCACCTAGTTTTCTTATAGAACCAAGACCATTCTACCAGGAAAGGCACCACCCACAACAGCTGGGCCTTCCCCTATCAACGACTAATTAAGAAAATGCCCTGACAGCTGGATCTTATGGAGGCATTTTCTCAATTGAGTTTCCCTCCATTCAGACTAGCTTGTGTCAAGTTGACATAAAACTGGATAGCACATATATACATGCACATAAAACAAACAAACATTTTTAAAAGGACTCTACTTTGGTTCTGCATTTCCTGTATTGGGATCCTAGAGTCATCACTTATCTGTCTATGTGATATTAAACAAGTGACCAATTCCCTGACCACTGAAAAGGACTGAGGTTTTCTTCTCCAGAAAATTATACAATAGAAATGGTGATGAGATATACCCTGTAAGTTTGTCAGAATTTAATAAATAAGGTGTTACAATATGAGAAACTTGATAAGGAGTGACTGTCATTTCTACAGTTGCTACACTGTTATCATTGCCTTAACCACATAAAATATGTTCAAAATTTACACAGTGGCTCGAAATTCTCACTGAAAGTATTACCTAGCTCATTCTAAAGAGATATCAAATAGATTTATCTCACGAACACAGAGCCTAGTTAAGAGAATGACCAATGAGGTAGACATATGAATATGAATAATATTCTCTGACTGCATGTTTACCCATAATGTGGAAAGCATTAGCCAATACACAAGAGTCTGATGGGCAGCTCTTAAAGGAATGTGTATTAGTGTGAGGACATATGCAATGGGAATGTTGTATGGTGTACAATGGAGAATTTAGGAAGATTATGGAAAATGTGTGATTGAATTTCAGATCCTGAACCCTTATACATAACAATGATCCTAGGAAACTCCCTTGTCTTTGATCTATGTCCACTCTTGGGTTTCACTTACCGGTGTCCATTTGTAGTTTTGTAGGGCATTCAGCATCCATGGACCCATATCTTTATTACAAGGAAGTATGGGTGGGTCAGCCAGTTATCTTCTCATTTTCCTTCATCTTCCCCATCATCTCTACTCTTGTCTCCTCTTAGTTCACCATTTGATTTATCTTAATTGTATTTCCCATTGCCTGACTCATGGCACTGATTAATTTTTCATAGAAAATGTCTCGAATTTTCTCCTCTGTGTACATCTTCACCTAGAACAGTAGTTTCCCTAGACAGAAAAGTAGCAGTGGGGATGTGAGAGGAAGACAGAAAAAGAGTTGGAAGAGGAAACAGAGCCTGTCCTGGGTAGTAGTTTCAGGGAGGACAGGAGGAGACAGGAATCAGGTTTAAACTTGCTGGAGCTGCCACTCTGCCATGGGGAAGGTCAGACTGGGAGAAAGGAGTCAGGTTTTCTCCAGTGGATACAGGTGAAGAAGCTCTGTGGATTTCTCTTCAAGGACAAGATATTATTAGAGTACTTTCAGAATAATAAATCTAGAAACTGCCTGGAGAGACTTGGACACCAGATTCCTTCGGTCTAGACATGAATTACTAAAGAACCAAACTGATTCATCACAGTGTGCTGACAGATGGACACTGAGGTCATTGACAGGTCTTGTGATGGAAATGGGAAGAAGAGGAAGAGTGGACATTACTATGACTCTGTACAATGTGCTAGCCAGGTTATTTGTAGACATCGGTAGACATCGGTAGACATCGGGAAGGGCGAGCAAGACAGGTTTCTCACTAACCAGGTATCGGGTGGCTGCATTCTTTAGACATTCTCTGAGGTGGGTAAAAAGTTAGCTCTGGTATTTTAACAGCTGAAAGCATCTGGTTCATGTAATTTTACATAGAAAAGCTTCTTCCCCCCCACACCCCCACCCCAGCCACCACCCCCAGGGAAGCTTTGTTTGTTTTTCTTCTGAGGCAGCGTCTCACATAGCTAAGACTAGCCTTAAATTCCTGACAGAATTCCACTGCATCAGATCCCAGAGGCAGCCACATTACATGACAACACCTAAGGTGGCTAACATAGTAGGATTTTTATTTCCTCACAGTTTACCTCTATCTGAGGCAACATGTTAGGGTTTCAGAAGAGTGCCAGAATACACAGCTCTAGTTTTAAGGCTTCTGTAGGTTACAGATCCTTTACAGGCTACAGGCAGTCGCTGTTCTCTTTCAACTGAGACTTGAGTTTATTAGCTACATGAGATAAAGTTCTTTCCATACATGGCTGTAGAAGTCATCGCCCGCAGGCCAAGGACTTTCAGGAGTCCAGAGACATATGTAAAAATAATTGCCATAGTCATTAAAATCAGTCTTAGCATTAATATTAGCTGCAAAATAGGAAAATTATGAAACCACAGTCAACAAACACTCAGCCTGGTGGTTCCAATAACCAGCAACAGACTAGACTACCTTGTCTATTTTGTGAGTATTCCATATTATTCACAAATATAAAGTAGATGATTTACTCTTAACCAAACAAGTATATGTGCAAATGTATGGTATGCGCACAAGACTAAACACTGCTGGGAAACTGGAGAGCAGCGTGGGGGGATGCTCCCAGTGAAGAAGCACAGGACATTTAAAAGCTGATGTACACAGGTACACCGTCCTCAGTCATGTCTCGGGTACGTGGAAGAATCTACCAGAATCTCATAGCTTGCTGCTTTCTGCTTCTTGTCTGGGATATGGTATTCGTCCACGGAGAGCTTTCATGTTCCAGTTATTCAGCTTGTGACTGATCCAAACTAGGGATCCCTGACTATTCAGTCAGATTCTAATGCTCCAAACTGAGGTTAATATGACTAGAGAAGAAGCCAAGATGGATGAGAGTGATGTGGGAGGAGAGCAGGCTAGACCACTGTACCATTCTCAAGCCATCCATACCAAATGATCACAATTATGGTGGCTCAAAATAGTGATGCTATTTTTTTCCCTCCAAGTTCTAGAGAAGTGGTTTTTAACCTGTGGACTGTAACTCCACATTGGGAATATAACAACCTTTTCCCAGGGGTCACATATCAGATCTCCTGCATGACTGATATTTAAATTATAATTCATAACAATAGCAAAATTACAGTTATGAAGTAGAAATGAAATATTTTTATGGTTGGGGGTCAAAACAACATGTACTGAGGTTGCAGCATCTGGAAGGTTAAGAACAACTGTTCTGGAGGGTTAGAATTGTAGTGCCCAGACTTGAGCAATACTGATTTCTTCTACAATTTCAGAGGTAGAGTTTTTCCATACCTCTATTACAGCTTCTAGATTTTGCCAGCAATCTCTGGTGTCCCTCGGTCTGCAGACACATCACAGCATTCCCTGTCTTCGTCTTCTAATGGCATTCTAACCTATGTTTCAGTCGCTCAGTTTCCAAATTTAGCATGACATCTGTTAACTTGGTAACATCTCTGGCCAGAAATCCTATTTCCAAACTGTCGTGTTCGTAGGTAGCGGGTTAAGAATTCAAACTTTGCCTATGGGAGACAGAATTCTATCATTATTTCCCCTTTCTATGTTGCTTCCTTCTGTGGTGGTATAGAATCCTATACTCTCTAATGATGGCAATGGACTAAATGGGGAGGATCCTGAGTCTTATCACAGTGATGCCATTGCCATACCTGGTGGAATAAATACCTTGCTTGATTTTTTATTGTTTAACCATTCTTTGCTAAATGGAGTCTTTTTTTTTTTTTCCTCTACAGAACCATGGCAACTCCCTCTGCTGCCTTTGAGGCCCTTATGAATGGAGTCACAAGTTGGGAAATCCCCAAGGATTCTGTTCCATGTGAACTGCTTCTTATTGGAGAGGCTTCATTTCCTATAATGGTGAATGACGTGGGCCAGGTCCTCATTGCTGCCTCTTCCTATGGCCGAGGTCGCATGGTAGTGGCAGCTCATGAGGACTTCTTGTTGGAAAGCCAGCTCTTTGTCTTTCTTGTCAATGCTGTTGGGTGGCTTCGTTCCTCCCCTGAGTCAACCATTGGTGTGCATTCATCTTTAGCTCCATTGGTGAAAATCCTTGAGAGCTGTGGAATAGAGGCAAAGATTGAGCCAGAAGTGAATGACTCCCTGGGTGTTTACTGCATTGATGCCTACAATGAAACCATGACAGATAAGCTAGTCCAGTTCGTGAAACGTGGAGGGGGCTTGCTCATAGGAGGCGAAGCCTGGGATTGGGATCCCCAGGGCGACGATGATAGAGTTCTGTTCGCGTTTCCGGGGAATCTGGTGACCAGTGTGGCTGGTGTGTACTTCACTGACAACAAAGCAGACACAAACTTATATAAAGTCTCCAAGAAGATGCCTAAGATACCCGTCTTAGTTCGGTGAGTATCTTACCATAGTGGGAAGTTGGCCTCATACTAAAAACCCAACATGATTCCATCTTCAGGTTGTTTCAGGCTTACAGAAAAGGATTCGAAACTCAGACACGTATTTGCCTCAGTCAACTAGTTGTTTTAATACTCTGAGGCTGAGGAGTGACACTGTCCCCCCAGAACAATTCGTTTAGCTCTGTGAGGAGAAGAATTTTGACTATGATATTCCTCAGAACTTAGCTTAAAAGTACCGTTGACCCCAAGAATTGGCCTGCTTTATGTAGGAAGGCTCATAGGAAGTTTCTTTGCCAGGTAAAGGAAACTATTAGGGGAAAAAAAAAAAAAACAAAAAACCAAAAAACAGAAAAGCCCTCTGGGCCAGTGTCAGGAGAGCTGTGAGTAGCATTTGAAATCTTTACGTGCAGTTAGGATGGAACCAGGAAGCTGTGCATTCAGAAATTGAGCTGGAAAAGAGACAACACTATTCTATATACTAATGGTGGTCATTAGAAGATGTTTACCCCTAGAGTCAAAAGGTCTAAGTGAGAATGGAGGAAGCTGATGCTGGGTACAGGGCAAGCTTCACTGGAGATCCGTGGAGAGTATTACCAAGTCTGTTTTATTCACACACAGTGTTGTATATGCAACAATTAATTAGCATTCAGTGAACATTTCTTAGCTGTGTACCTGACAATCCGTGTATCCTATATTTTTTGGTAAGAAGTAATCTTGTTTGATTTTAACTCAGAGTTGGGGCTTCTACAAGAAGTTCAATCTCTTTTTGTTTATTTACCCATTAGTTATTCCAGAGTTTATTGAATATATTCTGTGTCAGATATTATTTCTTAAGATAAATTTCAGCTTTACATGTTAAGATGAGTTATAAACATCTGAACATGAAGTGCGCAGAAATATCTCTAGTGACAATATCTAGAAGACATTTAAAACCCCAGTAACTATGTAGCACCCCAAACTTTATTGCTTCACCAACATTTCTGTTGTACCGAAATTAGAGAAAGGGCCGGTGAGATGGTTTGAGTAGGTAAAATGCTTGTGATGTAAGCATGATGAAGACCTGAGTTAGATTCCCTAAATTCCATGGTGGGGTGAGGGGAGTCGGCCAGGATAACATACCTGTAATCTGAACATTGAGAAAGAAGAACAGGAGAGACTGGGCTTGCTGCCCAGGTGATCCAGCTCAATTGATGAGCCTGAATTCACAAACCACCCTGTCTCAGAAAATAAGCCAGAAAGTGATCGAGGAAAGTACATAACATGATACGACCCTCTGGCATTTGCATATGAGTACACACATAAATAAATAAATAAATAAATAAATAAATAAATAAATAAATAAGGTGAAAAAGACTCCTTAAGGAAAAGAAACCTATAGACTAATACTTATTAACATAGATGCAAAATTCTTGGTTAAATACTAATAAGTGAAATAGTTTAATATATTAGTATATATCATAGCAAAATTAAGTTATTGTGGGTATGAATTACTGGTTTAGCTATCAGAAGCCAAGTTAATTTAGCACGATAATGTTAAAAATGAGAACATCATGCAATTCAATGGATGCACACAAAACGCTTAACAAGATTTCATAGTCAATCACGATGACATATCAACAGACTCCATATAAAAAGGAATGCCTTCCATCTGAGAAGAGGCATGAAGCTAGAAACCTTCTCACTTTGTCTTGTTAATTTTATTTTGTGTCATTGGGTTTTGTAAGACAGGGTTTCATAGAACACAAGCTGGTCTTGATGAAGTACTGTGCATCCAAATCTGTCCCTGAACTCCATAAATCCTGCTGCCTCCACCCCCAAGTGTAGGATTACAAGTGTGTGTGTGTCTGTGTGTGTGTGTGTGTGTATGTATATATATATACATACACACATACACATTATTAAGGATAAAATGGTGACTGCTTTTACCTTAGAAATGAGAACAAAGCAAGAGTAACACTTATGGTCTTCCTTTTACTAAGGCATTGTGTTGAAAGCACTCCACCAGTGCTATAAAACAAGAAAAAGAGGCATAGATATTAAAAATTGGAAAATGGACTCTTCTGTACATACCTAAATATACTAAAGTTTAATTTATAAATTAAGTACATTATTAGTATAACAATAGATACTAATAAAAATCTAACAATTGTACAATATATTGTAATAAAGTTATGAATGTGGTCTCTCACAAACTTTTTAAAATTTATTATTATTTATTATTATTATTTACATGAAAGGGATGTGGAAGATGGAAGGGCATGTGCAAGCACATGTGTGCAGGTCAGAAGAAAACAGAATCAGTTCTGATACTGGCATAAAGGTAGACAAATCAGTTGCTGAAACAGACCATGTAGTCCAGAGAGATTCACTCAATGAGGAAAAAGCAGTGTTTTCATCATATGATTCAGGAAGAACTAAATACCCTTATGGAAAGATGAACTTTGATCCTTAACCAGTTTCACACAAAATACTCAAAAAGAGGTCTAGACCCAAGTACAAAAGAAAAATTGAAAAACTTCTAAATTACAGCATAGAAAAAAAAATTACTTGCAATCCTGCATTAAGAAAAGATCGCGCTGGGCGGTGGTGGCACACACCTTTAATCCCAGCACTTGGGAGGCAGAGGCAGGTGGATTTCTGAGTTCGAGGCCAGCCTGGTCTACAGAGTGAGTTCCAGGACAGCCAGGGCTACACAGAGAGACCCTGTCTCAAAAAACCAAAAAAAAAAAAAAAAAAAAAGAAAAGAAAAGATCGCTTGTGGAAGACAATGTACAGGACCACTAAATGGTATCATTCAGCCATCTTCTTCCTAAGTATAACCCAAGGGAAATTAAATACTGTTCTCACCAAAACTTCACATAACAAGCTATCCTCTCACCAACGCATACACTGAGATTTTCTTCTTTACCTCAGCTATTGTGAAAATGCTTCAAGGAACATGAGAGTCTGGTAGGCACTGATCTTACTTGCTTTGGGTACATACCCAATGGAGAATTGCCTGGGTCATGTGATAGCTCTATGTTAGTTTTTCAAGGACTTTCCAACCCATTGTCTTTATCCTGACACATGACTGCCATAGTTTGATCCCTAACAGAAGTGACAGATTCAATTCTGGAATTGCAAGTGTGTGGAGGTCATCCTAAGCATCCAGGACTCAGTCTCCCTTTGGCATTTATAGGTGGCTTAAGGATCTCAGCAGGGAAGGGAGTGCATTATGCATAGGAAAAACACCAGGGCTGAGCAAAACCCCACAGCATTCCAGCATTCTTGTTGGGCAAGCAACAGACAGGTGAAGCTTTAGATGTAGGCAATGGTACTCCTCCCACTAAGGAACCACAGGTCTCGTGAGAGATAAGGCTAATGACTGACCCCAGCCCAACTTCTAAGATGCTGACTCTTCTCCGACACAGTGAACTCTGTTTCCCATAGACTTTTCTTTTATCACATTAATGGTGTGAAATGGATCAGTACGACTCGTTCTAAGAATAAAAACATAATTCCTCACCTAATTCTTTGCAATCCTGAATACATGGGTGGGAATAAACATGAACTTAAGTCTAGAATGTGGTATCTGAAGTTTAGCATCGGAGACACACAGCAAGATTTTCCATAGAATTTCCTCAAAGAAATGGTGATTTGAAAATTAACATAATAGAATTAATAGACATCTGTGTCTCCTTCCCAAAAAATGTTCACCCACTTAGTTCTCCCAAATCTTCTACAATAACTGTAAACAGTATTAGTTAAAGCAGTGGTACCCTTGTGTAGCAGGCAGTGTTCAAGGAACTAAAAGGAGACTGGTTTTTCTAATCAGGTGTGTTATCTTTTGCAGTTGTGACGATGACCTCTCAGAAGACAGAGATGAGCTTCTGCGTGGCATCATAGACCTAGACATCACCAACTCGGACTGCTTCCCATCCCAGCTTCTAGTTCATGGGTCTTTGGCTTTTGCTTTGGGGCTAGATATCTACCATGGCTGTGTGATAGCTGCTGCCCGTTATGGCCGGGGTCGGGTGGTTGTAATTGGTCATAGGGTATTATTCACAGTGGGTAAACTCGGCCCCTTTCTGGTCAATGCTGTCCGCTGGCTGGATGGTGGCCGCAGAGGCAAGATTGTGGTGCAGACAGAGCTGAGAACACTAAGTGGTCTGCTCGCAGTAGGGGGTATAGACACCAGCATTGAGCCCCAACTGACCAGTGACGCAAGTGTCTATTGCTTCGAACCCACAAGTGAGGTGGGAATTAAGGAACTACAGGAGTTTGTAGCAGAGGGGGGTGGGCTGTTTGTTGGAACCCAAGCCTGGTGGTGGTCTTTTAAGAACCCAGGAGTGTCCCCTCTGGCTCGATTCCCAGGAAACATGCTCCTCAACGCCTTTGGTATCAGCATCACAAGCCAAAGCCTCAGTCCAGGACCCTACCGTATCCCTAAAGCAGGAACAAGGACCTATCACTTCCGCTCTACCCTAGCAGAGTTCCAAGTGATAATGGGCAGGAGGAGAGGGAATGTGGAGAAGGGCTGGCTAGCCAAGCTGGGCCCAGATGGGGCAACTTTTCTGCAGATTCCTGCAGAGGAGATCCCTGCTTACATGTCTGTGCACAGACTCCTGCGGAAGCTGCTAAGCCGCTATCGGCTTCCAGTGGCAACCAGAGAGAACCCGGTCATCAATGACTGTTGTAGGGGAGCTATGCTTTCCCTGGCCACAGGTCTGGCCCACTCTGGATGTGACCTCTCACTGCTGATCCCAGAAATTGAAGATGTGTACAGCAGCCGCTACCTGCGCCCCTCAGCGTCTCCCATCACCGTGAATGTCAATTGCACCAATCCAGGTATGGCAAAAGGATGGGAGCTTGATTTTATGGGCAACTGCAAAACAGGGACATGAGATTGCTGCAGTGTTTCAGGTTGGATCACCTGCAGAGGGTCATCACTGTCCTCCGTTGCCCTCCTCTTCAAGATGATTGGGGTCGGGTATCAGGCAGTGTTTGAAAGGGTCACAGTAATCTGGTAGGGAAAGGAGCAGCTGAAGTTGTGAGGGGTTTGTGGAGAAACTGGAGCAGGGATGAAGCCTACCCTTCCTGTGCTTTGGCAGGCACTCGATACTGCTGGATGAGCACTGGACTCTACATACCTGGAAGACAAGTCGTAGATGTCTCCTTGCCTGAAGCTGCTGCCTCTGCTGATCTGAGGGTAAGGCTACTGCCCATCTCACCACATGTTGCAGAATTCAAATGGTCTTGCTATCCCAATTGGCACTGTAGGTGGTCTGTGTAAAATGCTACTGGCGGTTAGGGGCAGTTTTTAAGCACCATTTCCTTCTTAATGGTGAAAAATATGTGTTTTTGTTATATTACAAAATATATCAAAATGATACATCTTAAAGCCAAGGACGCTAAACCATCTTACCTCAGAACAGTGACCTCTGCTCTTAAAATTTGTTCTTTTAACTTATGTCATACAATAAAGACTAAGAAAGGCCTCACATGGAAGGTTCCCTGACATTTTGTAGGTATTCAGTTGGTGAACAGTAGTTTACTTTCCATCACATAACCTAGTACATATGAACTCAAGAAATGCTACAATTTCAGTACTATCATACATGACGTCGTCAATGGTATATGGGGGTCATAACCTAATGACCCTTCTGAGTCTACTTCCTATGCGCTCTTGTGCCACTCACATCCTCCTTGTGACTGAGGGTGATTTCTCTGCTCCAGATACAAATTGGCTGTCATACTGATGACCTGACCAGGGCCAGCAAGCTGTTCCGAGGCCCCCTTGTGATTAACCGGTGTTGCTTGGACAAGCCCAGGAAATCAATCACCTGCCTCTGGGGTGGTCTGCTTTATATCATTGTGCCTCAGCATAGCAAACTGGGTTCTGTGCCCTTCACAGTGAAGGGGGCTGTTCGTGCTCCATTCTACAAGCTAGGTAAGTAGACACTGTAAGGTTCACACTGAGAGGTGGGAAGAGCTGAAAATGAAGACGTTTCTGGGGCTACACAGTACAGGAGACAGGGGTAGACCAGTGGAGGGAGGTGATTAGTTTCTTTAAGTTCTGCTTTGGTGCCAAGAAAAATGAGTAAATCACACCCATAGGGGCTTCCAAAAGGGGTGGAGAAAGGAGATGTGGTTGTTTCTTAACTTGTGGCTCTCATCTGGAGTCAGAGTTGTATGCATGTTTTAACATAAGGGATTTTGAAGAAAGATATTTCAAGGCAATATTTCTATTGCCTCTCTTTATAGGGGAGACAACCAAGGAAGAATGGAAGAGGCGTCTCCTGCAATATCCAGGTCCATGGGGAGAACTGGCCACTGACAACATCATCTTGACTGTGCCCACTGCAAATCTTCGAACTCTGGAGAATCCTGAGCCACTGCTCCGCCTCTGGGATGAGATGATGCACGCTGTAGCTAGGTTGGGAGGCGAGCACTTCCCTTTGCGTCTGCCACAGAGGATAGTGGCTGATGTTCAGATATCAGTAGGTGAGTACTTCGGAAGCTGTGTGTGTGCGCCCCCAAGTACCCTTCTCTCCACAGCCTTGTAGCTGGAAGGCAAGGAGAGTAAAAATGTTTTGCTAACAAGACGTGTAGATATATTCCTTGCTGTTTAAGGGAAAGGTAGGCATTGCATACCAAATGAGTAGCTTACATCAGCATGTCAAGAAGTATCATCAAAGACAGCAAGAGAGGTACTTCCCAGGGAATTTTAAGAAGTGGGAAAATATAGTAGAAGGCCTTGGCCTACCTGAGAGTCCTCGAAGACTCTGAACAAAGAGCTATTTAAAAATGAACCAAGAAGCCTAAACAGAGGCTGTGGCTACAAAATGGAAGCACCATCAAAAGTTCTCTAGATCTTTTTTTTTTTACAATGCATGACTAATCTTGTATCAATGTAGGTAATTACATAGCTACGAATGGGGTGGAGGCACCCTTTACACACCCTCACATGGATAGCATCGCCACCCTGCTCCCCAAAGCAGGACCCTCACATAACAGCACGAACGGTCCTCGGCAACCTGTCCTCCCCAGGGCTCAAGTCATAAGAAAGGTGACAATGTCAGTGCAGAATGAGCAGAGGGGAAAACGTGTGACTGTCTGGGCCTGGATGGTGTCCTAGAACAGTATGGGTGTTAGGAAGAGCCTGGGGCTACTGGACGTTTTGGAAAAGAAATGGTTCAAAGACACATTTAGTGGTGAGGTAGGAGGATTCTTTTGTTTGTTTTTAAAGTATTTTTTATCCTCTCGTATATATTACATCCTGACCAGTTTCTCCCATCCCTGTCTCTACCCCCTGCCCCATCTCTCTTTCCTACCTCCTCTATCCCTCAGTTCCATCCCACTCCAGCTCCTCTCAAACAAGAGCAAGCCTTTCAGGATCTGGCATCAACCAAACACAGCATAATAAGCTACATACCGGGCATGTGCCATCACATCAAGGCTGGATAAGGCAACCTAGGGGCAAAAGGGTCCCACAAGTAGACAAAAGAGTCAAGAACAGCCCCCATTCCCACTGTGAGGATTTCCACCAAAACACCAAGCTACTCAGCCATAATGTATATGCCAAGGATCTCAGTCAGACCCCTATAGGCTCTATGATCTGTACACATTCCTGAATCCCAGGCTGTGATGGGCCTTATTCTCATGATATGTACCTGACCCCTCTGATTCCTCTGATCCTTCCTCAAGCTGGGAGGATTCTGACCTTCTCTCTTTCCTCTGTGCCTCCAGGCTGGATGCATGCAGGGTACCCCATCATGTGTCATCTGGAGTCCGTACAGGAGCTCATCAGTGAGAAGCTCATCCGGTCCAAGGGGCTGTGGGGTGCTGTGCATGAGCTGGGCCGCAACCAGCAGAAGCAGGAGTGGGAGTTCCCCCCACACACTACAGAAGCCACATGCAACCTGTGGTGTGTTTATGTGCATGAAACGGTCCTGGGCATACCTCGAGGCCGTGCCAATATTGCGCTATGGCCCCCTGTTCGGGAGAAGAGAGTCCGAATCTACTTGAGCAAGGGACCCAGTGTGAAAAACTGGAATGCCTGGACTGCGTTGGAAACATACCTACAGGTACTGGGAAAGACTGGAGGGCAATGGGACATGTGGGACTACCAAGGCCGCATGATTAGATGATAAGCTGGTGACTCCGGAGACCAGCGCTGCATCGGCCTTCCACATTCAGCTACATGAGAACGAGAGAATCTGGGGATAACAGCATGTAATGGTGTCTCTCGGCATTTTGTATGACATTACAAAGTGCACAGCCCTGAACTGACTTAATGATACCAGCTGTACTCCCATCAAGAGGCATAAAAGCATAGCGCTAAAAACAAATCTTAAACCTGGTTGAGGCACATGGAGTACTACAAATACACTTTTTTTTTCCTCTGTGGCTTTAAAGCCAGGCATACCAATGACTGAAGCCAACCTTTCCTACTGAGTTGTTATCAGGCAACCCTCATCACATATTCTATAATGGGCTATGATCCAATTTTTCCTTAGGTGTGTATACAGTCTCCTTGCTATGACTTTGCTTTGCCACAGATTCCGCCCTAGGTAGGCAACCCAGGATTCCTCTCTGCCTTGGGTTTGGAGGTTCACTTTGCCTTTGAACTGTCATTCAGTGCCCTAGTTTTCAGCCCCAGTGGCTGAAATCAGGCCCTAGATTACTCTGGGGAGTGACGTCATGTGAGATTCAAGCCAGGCATGATTTATTCTGATTCTTCCAGCTGTTCAAATCCTTCTCTGTCCATGCCCACTGCTACTTTCTTCTTATGTGAGTTACTGTGCTCATTCAGGAAATGAAGACATGTTGGCTCTGGTGACTACCACGTGGCCCCTTAACTGCAAAGCCTTGTGACCCTGGCTAGCCTGGGCTCTTTCCAATAGTCTCATGAAAGTCACTGTTAAAGAAGCCATGTGACTCTTTCCAGTGACACTTCCTAATGCTCTTTTTTTGTCGTTGTTGTTCTAGAGCTCATTTTTTGTTCTAATTAACTAGACTGTCTAGAGACTTCTTGATTCATTTCCTTTTCCTAAGGCCGTTTTTAGTGGCCTTGTGAATTAGTGTGAGGATGACTGAGGACTGTGGGGACTTCCAAGCTATTGGAATTTAACCTTGCATCTGGGAAAGATAATGAGGATTGTTCCACCCCAGCAAGTTTTAAATCCTTCTGTGTAAATCATGTTACTCCCTTCATGATCTCATGAACGAGTGAACAGTGACAGTGGCGGGAAACACTGACCACTGGAACCGCTTCTCTGTCCATCCCTCACGGAGGGTCTGCAAGCACTGTGCTAGCCTCAGCATTTTTCTTACGATTAGTAAATGAGAGGAAGGCATGAGGCCAGCACACAAAATGCTCAGTGATGGATGCAAAGCTAAAGTTTAGCAGGGTGACCTCATTAAGCTCACTTGTGTATTGGACCTTCTTTTTGTATGTCTCACCTACTTCCAATTTTCCCTTTCTAGCTCCAAGAGGCCTTTGGTTGGGAGCCATTTATTCGTCTCTTCACTGAGTACAGAAACCAGACAACGAACCCGAACTCGTCCACAGACAATGTCGACAAAATGAATCTGTGGGTCAAGATGTTCTCCAAGCAAGTGCAGAAGAACCTGGCTCCATTCTTTGAGGCCTGGGGCTGGCCTATCCATAAGGAAGTGGCTACAAGCTTGGCCTATCTGCCTGAGTGGAAAGAAAATATAATGAAATTGTACCTCCTCACACAGATGTAAGGAGTGCCCATCGAGGTTGCAGGTAGAGAGGTTTGGGGAGGTAGGCAGAGGTGCGGGTTTAGTCCTCTGCCTCTGTCTTCTAAAGTTCTGGCTTTCTCCTCTTAATTCATGGTTCCTGTGTCTTATGACCGACTTCTGTCTTTAGGAAGTGGGTTAAGAACACAGCACAGAATAAAGCCAGAAGCTTTTAGGAACGAGGCCTGTCCTCATGAGGCTGACCCCTCTGCTTCTCAGTTGTCAGGCACCCTGCTGACCCTATATTGGCCTAGTGCTGGGAGTTTGGGAGTTTGTTTCTATCCCACCATCTTGACGAGCCAGAGAGGGCAATCCTTCCCTTGGCTTCCTTGGCTTTCGGATAGGTGTTAAAGTCTCCGCCTCTTGGGGTGGACATGGAGAGTCTGACTGATGGTTGTGAAGAAGCCTGTGTACTACACAGTGGATGCCATCTAAAGGATTGCTCCATTTCATGCTGGCCCATTAGCTCCCACAGCCCAGAAGTTAACATCAGCCTTTCTCATAGACTCCTTGTGCCCAAATTCTAGGTCTTTCATTGACCATCTGCATGCTACCAGCGAGATCCTTGACTTCTCTGAGTTTATAGCCTCATCCTATACATTGGGAGCTATGATTCATATGATTATTGGGAGTTGTACAATGTCTCTAAAAGTGATTACAGAGGTTAGTGGGTACTGAGAAAACGTCATTTGCCATTTTTGTTATCTAATTAACCCAACAACATTCTGAGGCTAAACTTTAGTTTTAGGTGCTATTAGCAGACACAGCCATAAACTTTCAGTTTCTTAAACTGATACATAAAATATAAAACCTACATATATCAACAAGATACCTTGTAATATGAGTATATTTTTAATACTTGAATTGGGCAAAGCATATCTGTCTCCTCCAATATCTATCATTTCTACAGACCAACCACATTCACAATCATTTGCATTTTTTGACATATACAGTACGTAACTCTTCTCGAGTGCCAGAGAGAGGCCTCAGTGGGTAAAGATACATGCTGCCAAGACCCAAAACAAATTCAATCCTCAGAACTCCCATGGTGGAAGAAGAGACCTAACTCTTGCATATTGTCTTTTGACCTCCACATATGTTCTATGATCCACACACAAACACACTAAATCAACTTAAAAGAAAGAACTGTTATCTACCCTATCCTATCCTATACTATACATTTCAACCTCTATAATAATTCTGGTATATTGCTTTATGAATCTAAAGGAAGGATTCTAAAGTTACATTGGAGTATTTTGCTGGCTGCGTGAGACAGCGCCTCTCTATGATAGGTAGGGTTTTTTGACTTCCAAAGCAATGGTCTTTCATCCTCGGCATCAAATGCTGTGTTACAGGTGTGCAGGTGTGTTACA
This sequence comes from Grammomys surdaster, assembly GCF_004785775.1. Taxonomy (NCBI): domain Eukaryota; kingdom Metazoa; phylum Chordata; class Mammalia; order Rodentia; family Muridae; genus Grammomys; species Grammomys surdaster. The sequence continues at coordinate 1,467,579 of NW_021604710.1, read as the reverse complement.
TTGTGAGCCACACCTGCGCTCACAATGTAGTCCTTTTTCTTTTGTCTTTTACAGCTGCTTACATTTGACCTCTTCACCCAGTTCTCTCAGCTTAAATTCCTGCTTTGATAAAATCCAGAGAAGGGATCTTGACAAAAACTAGAACAATCCTAAGATAGTGGTTAGCCATCAATGGACATTGTTTAGAAAACAATAGTCACCCAGCTTTTAAATGGTGTTTATATTCCCACAGTGATAGATTTAAAACATAATTGCTGTGGGGGTTTACTGATTATACATATATAGAAAGCTTCACTTTGGAACAAGGAATTCCACAGAGCTAACCTAACTTTCACTTAATTGCTATACATTCAAAGATCTCTTGATTTTCCCCATTTCATTTAAAGTTCCTTTTATGATTTTCATTAATGTTATATCTAGGATTGATGCTGTACACAATCAGTTTTATGACTTCTTTTTATTTACTTATTTTAGTATAATCTGTTTTATTATATAGTTTGTAAAGGAGTGAATGCAGAGACTAAAAGAAATTTGTGTGTGTTTGTGTGTGTCTGTGTGTGCTCGCACACAGGCAAGAGCTGTGCGCACAGGTCTTTATTATACAACTTCGCAATTCTAGATTTATTTCATATATATCTATCATAGAGGGAATTTCAACATCTTTAAAATAATTATTATCAATCATCACATATTGATAATACATATATATGCCAGGCATTATATTGGTCCCTATATGTAAGTTATGCCATTTAATTGTCTCAATAATGAAGTAGAAATTATTATTACTCTTATTTTAGGAATAAAAGAGCTGAATTTTAGGGAGATTAAATAAACTGTGTAACACTCTACTTCTAGTAGTCATAGGTCTATTATTTTGAGGCCATGCATTATGATTGCAGTATGGATATTCATAATTGTGGTGCTTTGAATAACCAAATAAACAAATGAGCAACACAGAACATTTTTACTCCTGCTTGCCAGAGTCTGGGCTGTATATACTTAGCCTCTATCGAAACTTATCAGGACAATTAAGACTCTGTTTCTTCCAAACATCAGTGGAGAGGAAGAATTTAAATCGGGTTCCCTAAGTGCTTCCTAGTACAAAAGTGTGAGTCATTAGCATCAGGAGACTCTTCTAAGTTCTGATTATTTAGATTGTTATTCTCTCCTGGGTACCATGAAAGCAATTTTTTGTTTATTAGATTTTAAATAACATAGCTCACTATTGAAGTCTCTGACTTCCCAAAGTCCTAGATGCTTCATTTTCTCAGAGAGACAATAAGATCCTCAATCTTTTAGAGTAAGTTTTCTCCATTCCCACTCCCACCCCTTTCATCTCCTTTCAGCAGTCAAGCCTGAGAGCTTTTCAATAAAGTTACTTATGCTCTTTCCCTGTCAATGTCTCCAGTGGTACTCCAGATTTTAGATGATGGACTAAACATGTAAGTTTGCCTTCCCTCCTTTCCTAGGCCCCGCTGAAACCGAAGTCCAGGAATACAGAAGAAAATTGTGACCTCTCAGCAAAGGAAACTAAAAGCATTTGGTTGGAGAAGATCTCAACAAATGTCTGGAAGAGAGAAAGTAAGTGAAGAGAAATAAAGAGTGGGAAACATGGATGTCCATTTCAGACAGAATACACTGATCCAAACACTGGAACCCCAAAGAGACTTGAGCACTAGAAAACTCTAGCTACTAAATAATTGTACCAGTTGTAAATTGAACCCTAGTTCTACTCAGCCCCAACTCTTGTACATAGAACAGAGAAAACATACCATTGATACTAGTGAAACTGTCATTGTTATTGTTGTTTAAATAAAGAAATCGAATAAACCACCTGAGGAGAGGTAAAGAATTAGTACTCCAAATGATATTCTTTTCATGGAAGTAAGTGCCCCACTAGCCTGCAGGTGATTTTCTTCTCTGAGTTGAGACCCTAACTCACATGCCCACAGGTTCGAGGTGTAGCAGAGATTTGCTGGAGAAACAGGAGTTAACAAAGGTTCTCAGTGTGGATTTCCTGATAGAAATTTTCATACATGGAAGGGACCAAGGGAGAAGCATAAGAAAAATAACCACTTAGACATAAAAATGTTGAAAAAAATTATAAACTAAAGGAAACATAATTTATAAAAATAATCTGTAAGATTCTGACCATTTCCCCAGAGAGACTTGAGGTGTATTACAAATATACTAAGAGAAAATTTTAAAAGCAAAACTAGACTGCCAAAAATATTCAGCAGACAGACTGGAAAACAAAATAGACTGAATCTCCCCAGACATGCATCAAAATGAAATAACAAAAAATAGGAAGGAAGGAAAGGGAAACAGACAATCACTGTTTAACTGTTAGGAGTTTCTAGAAGACGGGCAGAGATGGCATAGACAGTGAAAGAGCAAGGAAGACTTGAGGAATATCAGATTGAGGGCACCTGGTACCAACCACATCTAGGCATAGTCTTAAGAAAAATTGGAACAGTGGGGCTAGAAGGAACATGTTGAAAGTGCCCAGGGAAAGAAAAACAGCTGAAGCAAACCTGAGAATAATCTGTGAACTTCAGCAGCAGTGCTTAATGCTAGAAGTCAAGGAACCAATGGTTGAGTTTTGAAAACTTTTGTTCCCAGAGTTCCATATAGTATAGACCCTCAAGAGTAATGTAAAAAGAAAAACACTTTTAGGCAGGTGAATCCTATATATAAATATATATATTCAAAAAAGAAGATCTGGAGACCAGTGGCCCTTACCCAGGATGTCTCTGTCTAGTCTAGAGTGGTAGATATCAGAAGAGAGCACTACACTGGGCTCTGTGAAGAATGTGTCAGAGTAGCACTGAGGAAATGGGACATTGGAGATATGGAAGGCCTATAGTCTTTAATCACAAAATTTAAACAGAATGTTAAGAAATTTTGGCTAAACCATGAAGGAAAATAGAATGAGAAAGGATTTCAAATACTCATGGAGTATGAGAAGAGACCTGATTGGGCATCAGCAGTAGGTATGCTTCCTTCCCTTGATACAGGCAGGCATCATGCATGGCATTGGGAGTGTAGAGAAAACAAGCTTCTTCCACTTGGCTTGGTAAATGTATTTTAATAGCCCAAATGATGTAGATGCCACTTATAGATCTTCAATGTTTTGATCAGCCAACCAACAAAGCCTAAAAAGCTTAATATTACACCCAGAGCAGAGATGGAAAGGGATGTTGACCAACTGACGCAGAAAGCAGAGGCTGAATTGGTTAAGAGAAGAGAAGTAGAAGGAAAAAAATGGGGCTACTTAAATATTCAAAGTAGGAATGAAAAGATGCTGTCTTTCAGATAATGGAACACAGTTGCATAGTTAGTGTGCTGGTCAATGCTATAAATTAGACCCACAGAAGAATATCTACCAAGCATTTGGAGAAGGATAGGCAGGTGAAGGGTAGAGGTGGTGTACGTTAAATCCTTATCTTTTGTAATGGTGAAAGATTAAAGATTGTCTAATGTTAATAAGTCAAGAGATTATTGTTCACACATGTTATTTAGAGGTAGAAAGCTAGCCACCAGAAGATCCAAAAATAGATATCATTAAAAGCATCTAGGAAATGAGACTAGAGAAGGAGGGCGGGGTGGGAAACCGTGTTTTCATTTCAAGTTCCTCTGTACTATTTTTTTTTACCTTGTGCATGTATTATTTGGAAAAGTTTATAATAAACTCAAATAAAACATCCTTCAGAGTCTTCACATTGAGTAAGATGTGGTTGAACCAAACCCACTGACCAGCTGACAAGGCCAGCAAGCGCTGGGTTTCATCTGCTATACCAGGCTAAGTAGTAACAGTCCCTCTGTGGCTCTACAGTTATAGCCACTCTATCTGCCAAGGTTCGAGCATACTTCACGTCTCTTATTTCTATGGATATACTACAAAAACGAAACAAAAACCAACCAATCACCCCAACAAAACCAAAAACAAACAAACAAACAAACAAACAAAAAACCAAAGCCTGATGTTCTAGCCACAACTTGTGATTGAGCTTCCTGTCTAGAAAGTCTGCAATAGTTTCGGAATGTAGGAATCCTCAAAGGGGCATTTGTATTAGATTGTTAGCTTCTGTTCTTTCCCAAGGCTGTTGTAGTGTATGAAACACTTCATGAAGATGCAAATAAGACTTTAAGATGTTCAATTCTGTTCATTTACTAACTTTAACAAGTTTTACTCTTCAATTGGGCCAGCTATTATAAGGATTCCTACCCATTTCTCAGTGCCTTTGGTATGGTTTTTACCATTGTCTGTACGTTATGATCTAGTTTTAAGCTGTTTGCCTTCCTGCCCTTAGAGAGACTATCTGAAACAAGTCTTCATGCTACCGCATCTATTTTTAAATTTCTACTCTCTTAGTAGCTGTTTCTTCTTTGTCCTCATTACCATCACAAACCAAAGACAAATATTTGCATTAACATCATTTCTTACCTGAGTTCACCTCTTCCTACTTGGCATAAGCCTGCTAGATATCAAGGACTGAGACAAGAAGAGGCATTTAATGAGGGAAAAATGGAGAAACCACTAGAGACTGCAGATAGCATGGTTAAAGCCTTTTACCAGAGACCACAGTAACACATTGAGACTGGCACAACTTGGATTTATTATTTATGTAGTGCAGGAAAATATACAAGGTGGGAATTATGGACATTTCCATCAGCAAATACCAGAAGGAAGCTACTATGTGACACAGGCTTCAGTTTGAATACTTTAGGAGAGGGTGGAAAGAAACTAGGCTTTCCTCTGGATTGGATGCTGCCCAGGACCACTGGCAGTTCTTCAGACAGAATTCCAGTAAAACCCTCAGCAAGGAAGCAAACTAACAAGGATATAAAACTGTTTCTGGTTTTGAAAGAGTTGCAGCTATTCATGTTAAATAAGACAGAAGGCTGTCAGTATTTTGTGGGTTGCTCAGACAACTTGTATTTCTTTCATTTAAGATCTCACAATTGTGGGTCGTGCGTGTAATCGTCTCGCCAGCAAGAACGCACACCCACACACATCAAGATCCTTCCGTAGGAACACATTTATTCCCAAAAAACAAAATGGTGGAAGAAGACGCCAGGCCCGGGAAAAGCACTGCTTATATACCCTTAGAGCGGTGTATTCACCTCTGATTGGCTGCTTACTCGTTGCGCGCCAAAACGCCGTGGGATGGGCTTTAACTTTGGTGGGCTCTTACCATGGCACATGCACAATTTACTTGTTTACTAGGAAAAATCCCGGAAGCCAGCGCCATCTTCCAATGGCGGATTTTGCCAGCACCCACCGCGGCTTCCTACATCTGCCCCTTTTTTGTTTTATTGCAGAGGGTGGTAGTTGAGATCCCTGGAAAGGTTTCGTAACTCCCATATTTGGGGGTCTCACGGCGGGTCTGAGTCTCTTTGGAGGGTGGTGCTCAAACTCTTACCCATCGCTGGGTCAGCCTCCCCACCCGGGGCTGCCCTGTCTTAGGTGGCCAAGGCTTATCCGTCCGCTCCGTTATTGACTTACCAGACCTTCTATCCGTGGAACGAACACCTTAGTGGGCAGGGACTGCGTATAGAAATGTTTGAGGCTTTACAGGGTGTCTTTACCAAAAGCCTTTGGGTACAGCGGCTGAGGAATCTGTCTACTGGCTATTTCTTTTTGTTTTGTTAAACAGGCACTGGTCAATGTCCCGTGTCTTAGGCTAGCTGACGTTTTTCCACAGCCAGCACCAAAGAATGGTGAGCTCTCTGTCTAGGCTACGAGGGTCGCGCACCCACACCTGGCATTCTCAGAATGTGCGCCCCAGGTTGTGGCCACTCGTAATGCCTGTCACTGGGTAAACTCACCACTCGTGGTGTACCTCTGGCATATGGGATCAGCCTATTCCCGTCGTTGGGACCAATGGCAGCTGGCCTGGAGACAAAAAGATGGAGCTGTCTATCTGGCTGTTCTTGGCCTGTCTAGCGTGGTACCAGTCATGACTCAAACTCAAGTCCGATCAAGCAAATTCCATCTTGGGGGAATAAGCGATCAAGGACTAATAGTTTAAGACAGTCTCCCTTACCCTATCAGGTGCAATGGAAGCAAGTCCTCTGAGTGCAAGGGCTAAGGGAAACAGAAAGAGATGCAAACACCCATCCCTGTGCAATGGAGTCATCTCCTAGGGGTGCAAGGGCTGTTTGCCTCAAAATTCAGGTACCACAGCTACACAGACAAGGACCAGCCAGGCCAAGACTCCTCACCGACCCAGTGTAATGGGCAAATCTTTTGGGATGCAACGGCTGATGGCCCAACATTTAGCACCACCACTAGTGAGGGGGAGACTACTTATTTTCAAAGCAGTGATAACCACACTGCAGGGGAAGCCCCTAGTTCTTTAGTCACAAGCGCCTGTGCAATAATAGCCTTGTCAAGATTTTGTTGAGCTCTGAGTTTGCAAGCCAACCAAAAAATGAACACTAATCCGCAACATAGGGCATACCAAACAGGCCTACTCCCACCCACTTAAAAAAAAAGGAAAAGAAAAAGAAAAGAAAAAGAAAGCTGGAGAAATCCAGGGGGACAGTCCCTCAGTCAGGGACAGATCCACGAGCGTCGAGTTGATGTTCACCACAGCTGTTTTCAATTTTCTGAGTGTCTCATCGAAGTTTTCTGACCAATTTCCTGCAAGATATTGAAACAATTTTCTGGACAGATTAGTTACATTATGTCTGACTGGTATGGGTTTTGGAAAGGCAGATAATATGGTCCATCGTCGTTCCCCCGATATACTAGGAACCTGTATCCCTTGGATCAGCACAAGGGCTGTCATCAAAGTTTGGAGGGTCCGCTTGGGTGGCACCTTCTAATATCGAGAGTCGTCACGTCAGCCACTCTGGTAGCCAAAACGGGTTGTCTTCTTCCTGTGGAAAGATACAAACCGCTCCCCTGGCTTTTATTAAAATAGAATCTGGACCTTTTCATTGTCCGGTCAAGATGTCTTTTTACTTGACCATCTCTTTTGGCCTGTCAGGCTCTAAAATATTGAGGGTAAAAAGTGCTAAAAGCTGTTCCTCCTTTATCAGTTAATTGTCAAGGGGAATTAGGACTTGCATCTCCCTTGAGAATATCCAACAGAGGTTTACGTTTTTCTATGGTAAGCTGAAGATGAGGTTTTAGCCAATTAATATCTGCTGTTAACAACTTTTGAGAATCATTAAAAGTAAACCATTTTTTGTATGTACACCTGTAAGCCAGAAGATGGCACTAAATCTCACTACAAATGGTTGTGAGCCACCATGTGGTTGCTGGGAATTGAACTCTTAATATTTTTAGTTGTGAGTCTAGCCTTTAACGGCGGAACCATCTCTCTAGCCCCAATTATCTACTCTTATTGGAATTTTCTGTGTCACAATTGAATTCTCAGATATTGAAAAGATACTGCCTTTGAATCTTTTCTGGAGCAACAAGTACTCTAAAATCTTAAAGCTCATTGTACTAGAGCAAAGGCTTGCAGAAAAACTCCTTTAGAGAGATTAGCCAATAAAATATACAGTGAATAATATACACTGAGAGATTCAAACGCTTTAACCTTTTGTATTAAAGCAACAACAAATTTTTTAAGGCCATTAATCATTCTTTGAGGCAAGCTTTTTTAATGAATGGCTTCATGGGCTCTCAAAAATCACAAGCAATTTTACTTAATGTAAACCTCTCACCTTTACCAGGAGGTAAAGGAACTGTATAAAACAATCTTCTAAATCTATAATAATTTTATATGTATTTACTTGAATGGCAGCTGGAGTAGGCAAGTCAGGCTGTAGTGCCCCATTAGTTTTATAAATCTTAAATTTGAACTTTTTTTTGGATTAATTGAATAACCAACTCTTTTTAGCTGAGTGAAGTATCAGATAAAGCCAAGCTGAAGGCAATCTTGTCCTCTAATAATTGTTAAATAGCCCCAGTATCTATCAATCTTTTAAAACCCTTTTTCTTTCAATTATTAGTTTAAGATTAGGTCTCTTGTTATTAATAAGACCTAATACACATCAGAGGAACCAAAGCCGTTTTGTCTTCTATCACACTCAACAATTTTGGCCTGGCCCATAAGCTGTTTTGAATTTCTTTTTTGAGTCTGAGGTTGACACCTCCCTAAGGAACAAGCAAGGCAATAAACAAATTCTAGAAAACACCCTTTTTGAGGCGGGTAAGGACAAAATGAATATCTGAAATCTAAGCTTCTGCTTCATCCACTCTGTGTATAGCCTTAATTTAAATGTAAATGTTTTTAATCTTGGCCTATATCCTGAGGCCTGGCCCAAGGATTATCCTTCCTGTACCAAGGACAAGTTTCAGTCAAGTAACCTTGGTCACCTGACTGTTGCTCAAGCCTCTGTTCCTGGGACAGTCACTTTAAAAACTATCTAAATTTTCACATTTAAAACACTCCCCATTCCTATGGCTCTGTGTAAGCTATGGCCAGATCCTGATTGTATGAGGGTGCAATTTCATAGAAAAGACGAATGTATCTGAGTCTGTCTTTGCTTGTATGGTCTGAGAGCTGTGTAGGCAGTTTAACCTGATTAGCACAACGCTGACCTTCTCCTTCAAGCATGTTAAGATCTCAGTCTGCATTGTCTTAATTTAAATGTAAATGTTCTTAATCTCTAGCAGGCTAGCACTGTATCACAACCTGTTTTAAATATTTTTATTTAACTCTACCTGCTGTCCCCCCCCTTTCTATCACATGGGCGAATCAAAAAATTTTAAACTCAAGATTACAACTGTCAACTGTAGCCAATGGAATACTGGCAGTTTAACTAAATTTTTTAAGTTTCTTTTGTAACATTAGAGTATAACCATTAATTTTGAGAAGCAAAACCAAAACCAATTTAAACAATCTATTTTCTCTAAAATCAACACCAAGTAGACTACCCCTATGCTACAAAGTTTTGCTGCCAATTTTTACATATAAACGCATGAAGCAGCTTTTACTATCTCATTGAAGAGATATTGGTTTAAAATCTTATTTTTTATACACTTGGTTTCTGAATGACTCTAACCCTGAGTTAGTTTTACGCCAACTTTCGTTACCAAAGTTGTAAATTTCTAATTAGACCCAATAATTTAAGCCAATAGTCTATAACCAAGTAGAACATTTTTATACTTTTAAAACCAATCAGAAACAACAATGAAGTGGCTATATATCTTATTTTTAGATCAAACAAAATTTGTTGTTTTTTCTAGCTGTAATTTCAAGAGAAAAGCACCTTGTCACAGAGATTTTTCTAAGACAAAACAACTCTTAGCTTCCTTATAAAACCCAAAATGCTGCTGATCTCTTTTAAAAGCAGCTTATGTCAACAATCAATATCTGAAAAGGCTTTTTTAGCTCAGCTCAACTCTTAGCTACAGGTGTAGGGTAGCTTATCAGCTTCTGCTGTGTAAATTAAGACTGTCTTTAAAACAAAGTTAAACTAGCCCAAAGGTTGTATCAAACAGTTTCAACGATCCTCTCTTTTGAACATGTAACAAACACAGAACACCTAGACAATGAAACAAAAAGCAAACACAAACACGTGGACATTGGCGCGCCAAGGACAGACAACAGAGAAGGACATCTAGGAGCTACAGAGAATTTCAGGACGTCTCCCGAATTCTCTGTTTCTAGATGAACTCTGAAATTCTTTTTTGTTGACACAGCTTAGAGAGAGGACACCTGTATTTTTAAAACTCTTTCTCTCTCTCTCATATTCAAGATGTAACTTTTCATCTCGTTCATTGGAGATGTAGCAGGCAGCTATTGTAACACTACAATACCCTGCTTTTTAGTTTTTCAATTCCTTTTAACCCTGCTCTTTCCACCTGAAGCAGCTTTTAGACTGCAGGCAATGTCTGTTTAGAATTCGCCTGACCTATGTTTCACTGTTACCTCCTAGGCAAAATCGGCAATGGGCACCTCATTCACCTAGACTGTCTCCCCCGAAACACTCTTCTTGTAAACACAGCCTCCAAATAACCATCACTAGTGCCAGCACTCGATCTCGAGGCAGCGGCCGTTTATCTGGATGGTATCTTTCCTCCTCATCTATCTCTTCATCTGAGTCTTCTGCCTCAGAGGAAGTTAGCCCCTCCGACTCAGAGGCATCAAGCCCCAAAACTTCCTTTACCGGATAAAGAGGTTTCTTTTCTGGGGCCTTTTCTCCTTTTCTACGTTCCTCTCCCAGGGCGTCCTTTCCCTCATCTTTCGCTTCCTTGGACTGTGTGTCTTTGGAAGGGTTTTTTTTCTTAGACATGCCTTTTTTTCCTTTTTCTTTCTGAGCTCCCTTTTTTTTCTGAACTCTTAAGCGCTTCTTTCCCTCTGTTTCTGACATGCTGGCCTGCAATCCGTCTACCACTCCCTGGGCCGCCGCTACAGTTGAGCGGCTTCTCTCATCCTGCAAAACCAGAAGGAGGAAGACGAGCACTGCCTGGGGAGGGAGACGAAATAAATCAAGTCCAAACATATCTCTCAGAGATTTTTACCTTATCCTACGGTTCTGGATCTGCTCCAACGAGTGGAGGGTCTTCTTAAACAGCGCCGGCGATGGTGGATTCTCCCGGGTTTCGGCACCAAGTGTGGGTCGCGCGTGTAATCGTCTCACCAGCAAGAACGCACACCCACACACATCAAGATCCTTCCGTAGGAACACGTTTATTCCCAAAAAACAAAATGGTGGAAGAAGACGCCAGGCCCGGGAAAAGCACTGCTTATATACCCTTAGAGCGGTGTATTCACCTCTGATTGGCTGCTTACTCGTTGCGTGCCAAAACGCCGTGGGATGGGCTTTAACTTTGGCGGGCTCTTACCATGGCACATGCACAATTTACTTGTTTACTAGGAAAAATCCCGGAAGCCAGCGCCATCTTCCAATGGCGGATTTTGCCAGCACCCACCTCGGCTTCCTACACACAATGGCATAGTCTGATAACGTGTTAGGAACTTGGTTTTCTACAATAGGATCTACAATAGGAAAATATGGTTTGGCTGAGTGTACAACAAAAGTTCCTAGGTACTGAAGGCCTTCACGGAGGAGAAGTCTTTGTTCCTCAGACAGTAGTTCCAATGTGCATTCCTTTTAACAAAGTACAAAGAATAATTTTTAAAAAATGAATATAAGGTACACAAGAGGTACTCTGAGCAATGACTGTCTGATTGGTAGAAGGGTTTGGTAAACTAAAATGAATCTAGAATAGAGTCAGATCTTCTGAGTCACTTGTTGAATGGTTGGAAGCATCCTCACTTCCTCAGTACAGATTTTCTGAGTGTTTCCTGGGAAGGACAGGAAGTGAATTGGGGTAGTAGTCTGCATTTCCTTGGGAGAGATAACTATGCCATTCGGGCCCACGAACCCTCCAGTCAGTGACCCGTTTCACAAATGTTCATAAACTTTACTTGCAAGCTGCTATAATTGAACCACATGGAAATAAATGAAAGTCAAAATGATATGAAGAATATATATATATATTCATTCTACAGTACCCAAATTACCTCACTAATTTAACAGCCTGGGTGTCACAGGAAACTGAGTTGGTAATAGTTTTGGCTTCATTTGACTTTCAACATCTTTGAGAAACTAAATAAAACCACATGAATAATTACCTCCCCATGTTAAATGAAAATTACTTGATGAAGTATTTAGAAGTATAACTTAGAAGTGAATAATGCTTGCTACACTTTGAGTTGATAAAACTTTGGTTCCTACACCCACTTGACAGCATACAAACATGTGTATCTTTAGTTCAAAGGAATCTGATGCCCTCTTTAAGCATCTTCAGGCAACCATGCCCAGATTTGGTACCCAGAATTATATTTAGGCAATCCACCCATACACATTTAGAAAGAATTTATAAACACAATCCATAAATATGTATCATAAACATCCATAGAATCATTACAAGTTTGAGACATTTGTGTTATAGCTACACCAACATTTGGGTGCCCTATTCTACTCTAGCAAATAAATTTATTCATAAATATTTATGTATATTTACCTAATTGTTCTATGGTCTAGAAATATAAATATAAATAAAACAAATCCCTTGTTATACTAGTTTCTTTTCAGTTGCTGTAATCAACTGAAAACACTCTAATCAAAAGCAGCTTGGCTAGGAAAGGATTTGTTTGGCTTACAATTTCAAGTCATATTCCATCATTAAGGAAAGTCAGGACAAAAACTCAAGCAAGAACTGGAAGCAGAAACCATGGAGGAACTCTAATTGCTGGCTCTCTCACTGGTACATGGGTAAATGTTTAGATATTCTACTTATACAGACCAGGATCACCTACTTACCCAGGGAATGAATGGTACTACCCACAGTGGGCTGGGTCCTTTATATCAAATAAAGGCCACTCTGATACAGGCAATCCCTCAGTGAGACTCTCTTCTCAGGTTACTCTAAGCTGCGTACAGTTTAGGTAAAATTAGCTAGGACACTGGCCCTCAGGCTGCTATTTTCTAATTTTAACATTTAAAAGAAGAAGCATATTGGATGTGATGAATGAAGTATTGCGAAGGAAAATAGTGTGGATAAATTTGGGAACGTGCATTTCTGGGTGCAGTCCCATAAATGGGCAGGGGCTGTGGAGAAATACTGCTTACTAGATTATTTCTGTGGCTTGTTCAGCTTACTTTCTTATACACCTCAGGAACATATGTCCAGAGGTAGCAACAGCCCATCATGGGCTGGGTCCATGCACATCCATCATTAATCAATAAAATGTATTACAAAGTTCCCTACAAGCAATCAGATAGACTCTTCCAAACTGAGGTTCCTCTTCTCAGATAACTCCGGTTTCTGTCAAGCTGACACATACTCTAACCAGCATATTTGAGCCCTTCTCATCTTGACACACCAGTATATTATTGCTAAACAATAACCACTCCTGTCTTGTTTATCTCCAAGATCTCATATTAATATCAATACCACAGCATAAAACTTGAACAAATTAAGAAACTTCCACAGCCTTCAAAATTACAAACACTCTCAAAGTTCAGTCTTTTAAAGCATCCATCCTCTTTCAAAGTTCAAAGCTCTCTCAAATACACAAGACTTTCTGAAAGTCTCTTAACTGTGTTCTCCTATAAAGTCCAAACACAAATTCAATGCTCTCTTATCCAAGAGGGAATAACCAGGGAATATCTATACTCAAATCAAAACAAAGCCTAAGGACAACAGTGCAAAAAGATGATCTTCTAGGTTCCAAGGGGCTTTTTTTCTCTAGCTCCACACTTCAAGCCATACAAGGCTCTTCTCCTATGCTCAGTTTGGCTCCACTTCACAATTGCTACTGTCCTCAGTGGAATGTACAGTCTTAACTTCTTAAAAGAGCAAAGATCCTTAAAACCCAGCACAAAATTCTTGATGGAATTTCCTGCGTACCAGGCTTATTGACGACTTTACATGATGGTGGACATATTGTCTTTCTCAGATGAGGTTTTTCATATTCCTCTCTCTTTGCTTTAGGATAGAGCACTGTTTCATACTCTTACATTCTCCACTAGACTCTTTCTCATGGACATTGTGTGGTTTTTGTTGTTCTTTTTGTTGTTTTTCTTTTGTATCCAAGTTCTTCTCTGATCCCTTAAACAGAAATAACTACTTGTCCCCATTTCTTCTCTTGCATTTAATTTGCAGCCAAATTTTGGTCCTTAAAAGAAATTTTAGCTCTGAGACTGTAGTTTTCATGTTATCTGTTCTACATTATTGAGTTAACTATTTTCCTGTAGACTTATCAACCCTAGTATCGTGTCTATTGACTGAGTGTCCTCAGAGTGGACATACAGAGAAGGAGCAGTTCCACTTTCACTGAGTAGTCTTTGTTTAAGTCTAGCCAGGGGGACTGTATCTTTGCATAAGCAGTGCCCCTTAAGCTC
>NW_021604710.1:1448908-1453688 GCF_004785775.1 Grammomys surdaster | reverse complement strand
TTAGTTTTTTCCAAAGGAGTCTCACTAGGTATACAAATCACTCTAAAGGACTCATGCTAACACAGGATCAACTCAAGATGAACTCAATATTTTTGGAAGTTTTGTTGTTGCTGTTTGTTTGCTTGTTTTGTCTTGTAAGGATTCAGCGGATTTTTCGTTTTTGTCTTATAATTCTTCAGCTAGTTTTTGTGGGGGAGTTGTTTGTTTTGTTTTGTCTTTTTTCCTTACCCCACAGGTCTTTCTTAATTACTATGATTTCTGATTTGGCGTTTTTAGGGGATTTCTGTTCACACCAATGTGTGTTTCTTACTTTTTCTTTGACTCTTAGTTCTTCTGTTTATTTCTTTGTTTTGTGCTGTTCAGATTTGTTTCCTTTATTCTATTCAGGTTTGTTTGTTTGTTTGTTTTAATTTTGGGGTAATCTGTTTATTTATTTTGTTAGATGTCTGTTTTCTGAGAGAAAGCAAGAAAGGTGGGTGGATGGGATGGGGAAGTTGGGAGGATCTAGGAGGAGTTTGGGGAGGGACAGCCATATAAATTTTAAAAAATAATTATATGTAAAAGAATTTACTGTTCTTTTATGAAGAATAACCTAAGGAATCAAAATATTTGTATTGAGGGTTGCATGTGAAAGCAGAGGATGAAGTAATAAAAACAACAAGAAAAATCTACTTCTTCTCATTTCCAGTCCATGAGTCCAGCCCCACAATGACTATGCATCCATTGTTATAGTAAATATTTAATCTCAATCAATAGTTTCTACCCTGTCTTTGATCATTCAGTTCCCAGATAAAAGACACACAACTTTTATGTTTATAATAAGCCTTTAATGCACTAGAGCTGGACAGATATCTACCCTCCAGGCTATTATGTCTACTTCCCCATCAATAACCCCGAGTTATAACTTGCTTTGTTCTATCTGGGCTGTTCTTAACTCCAATTGGCCATCCCTCATGGCCATGTTTTCATAACTGACCTAACCCACAGCATCTCTCCTCTCTCCATCTTCTTCCTTCTCCTCTTCAGGGTCTCTCCTTTGACCCCAAACACCCCACCTATCTTTCTTCTGCCCAGCTATAGCCTGTAGGCATCTTTATTCCCCAATCAGGAATAACTAGGGGCAAGGTTACATAGCATAATTTGGGTCTAAGATAAGATTCTCTCATCCCTGAAGGCAACCGGACCTTGGGGGCCAGTATTTAGCATTACAATACAAAGCAAAAGACTAAACCTCACAACTCAATTACTGAACCAACGAACAAAGGTAGTGCATGGGAAATTAGCATCCAACATAAGTAGCCTCAAGACCGCTCATAGTGATTAAAAATAAATAGTCTACACTTAGAAACTGAGTTCAGGTAAAAACAATGCTGTCTTGTTCCTTCAGGGACAGGAATTTGAGATGCTGTGTGTTTTAGCCAGATAAACTTAAGTTAGATGCAGGAGACAACTTTATCAGGGATGCAGCCTTTAGAGTACCCTTGCAGTCCACTACTCAGAAAAATAGCTTTCATTTCTCTTCACTGATCTTTAAGAGACCATTTGAACAGGTAGCGTGAGTAGATGGCCATTGAGAGCCATTCTGAATTATACTAGTTATTTGTAGATCAGGTCAGTGAACTATACTAGTGGGACAGGGTTGGCTGTAATAACAACAACAAAACAAAAAAAACCTCTGCCCTTATGTAATTTCACTGAAACCAAACAACCTAAAAATCTATATCTCAGCCTGTGTTGTCTACCAAGGATCTAATAGTTTGCTGTTTAAAATTCTCTGTTTATTTTTTCCCCACCAGAAGCAAATTAGAAGTTGTGTTACTGCCCCCATTTCTGGAGGAGAAAATAGGGATACAAAGATGAGAAACAGAAAAGCTGAACTTCTGATTCTGGCAGTTGGATTCCAGACCTTGTGACAGGACAGTTCTAATCTGCTGTCAGACCAGCATGGTGCATGGTTCTGTCTGCATCAAACCCTCCTCAGCTTCTCAATCACAGAGTCTGGATTCAAGCAGAAAATGATTACTGGATAATAAAGGTCATCTATCCAAGTATTTCTTTTCTAAGAGATTTTTATGAAAAATCTTTGATTTTTAACAAAAAAAAATTGTTCAACACTTGAATCAGTAATTTTTTATCTATTAAATAGATGAATATAATAATTTGTTTTCTAATGTTAAAATAAAATTCCCAATTAGTATTAACCTAATTAGTCATGTATATTAGGATCCATATAAATTATTGTTTACAGTTGTAATACTGTTGTTTGGACACTTTAATCTAAATTTATAGGTAAGGCAGGCCTGTGCTTATCATTTTAGTGTTCTGACCACAGAGGCCTGTAACTTATGTGGTCAGCACAGTAGAACAGACCCTGGTAGGGGTTGGAGTGGAGAGTTGGCCTTGCCTATTGCTGACTGCAGCATTAAATGAGCTACCTGGGTAGTGCTAGAGAGCTCACCCTGGTGGTGAGGGTGTGAGGGAGCTAGCAGGCTGAGCAATTAGGATACTATCCAAGCCCAAATCCAGTGCTATAAGTGGGCCCAACCCAACATCTACCCCTTCTATGATTCTGGAACTTTTGAAGAGGCAGGTCCTTCTGTTTTAAACCTAAGCTGCAGGATCTCCATGACTCAGGGCAACAACAGGATATCAGAGAGAAGCCATAGTAAGGATCCAGTATTGATAGTGTAACAGAAGCCAGAGGCCTTGAACCAGGCCAATGACTCATTGCATGAACATTTGCAAGTAAAGATGTGGGCAAAAGGGTATACTGTGCTACACACTAGGACGCACTACAGCTTCCACTACAAGATTTTTTTTTCTTGGTTTGGGAGTGGTTTTTTCTTTCTTTCTTTCTTTCTTTCTTTCTTTCTTTCTTTCTTTCTTTCTTTGTGTACTTTGGATTTCTGTTTTCTTGGGGGAGGGGCATTGCAAGGGCAGAGAGCTAATATGAAGGCACCAGGAGATAAGTGGGGCTGGAATGTGTGGTATGAAATTTACAAAGAATTAATACAAAGATTTTAAAAGTGGTTCTTAGGAAACATACAATCCTCCATAGACATAACCAGAGACCAACCCCCAATGTAGAAAATTCTTTATTGAGACTCTCTCCCTGGATCATTGAAAGATGTGTTGTATCAAGTTGATAATGCAAGCTAACACTTTTCTTGTTTGCTGTTTAATTTGATGGAAGCTTCGAGATATCCCATTGCTTACCACAAAGAAAGACTAGTTTAGAAAGGAAAAAGCTGATTACTCAGAGCTACTGCTGCAACTGAAGAAGCTGGAATCTCAGAGCTTAAGTCACTGCTGCAAGGGTTATGGATGCTGACTCCTCAAGAAATGACTCACAGGCTCACAAGAAATACAGCCTGAGTGTCCCTCCAAGCTTCGAAGATGTCTCCAACTCAAGCACCAGCCTTCCAAGAGGAAGCAGGAAGAAGGACAATACTAAGAAGTGATCACACCTCCCTTCTTATGTACAGAATCTCCTGTTCGTCTACCCTAAGTCCACAGAGACATCTCTTCTCCTCAGCAGACACAAGCTACAGAAGACATTCAGGTGAGTGGTGTGGCTCTTGCTGAAATATTAGGTCTTTACTGTGTAGGCATTGAAGGAAGGTGTAAATACGTCCTTTCTTTAGATTTTAGAGGTAAGACCTATGCCTTGCACTGTGCTAATACTACTGCTGGTTATGTTCTCTATTGCCGCAAAAAAAAAACCTCAAAGGGGTGGTTTATAAATAAAATATGCTAATTTGGGCTTGTAGATCTGAAGGCTGCAGAGTTCAAGATCTAGCAGCCTCACTGGTAAGAGTAAGTCTTGTGCTGTTTTACTTCATACTAGGAAAGGAGCAGGACAAACTAACCCATGTGGGAGAAAGAGTATGAGGAGAGGTCTCACTTTATGCAAACTCAGACTCCTGGGGCTTATCCAGGTCCTAGAAAGAATGCTTCATTCCTGCGTGAATAAATAGTGTTCCTGGTATTACCAACCAACCAGAGTTCCCAGGTTCTAAACCACCAGCCTGGAAGCACATAGGGAGGGACTCATGGCCCCAGCTGTATATATAGGGGAGGGTGGCCTTGTTGGGCATAGATGGGAAAGGGGGTCCTTGGTCTCATGAAAACTGGATGCCCCAGTATGGGGAGTTGGCAGTGGTTGGGTGGATGAGGGCACATCCTCCTAGAAGCAGGAGGAAGGGAAATGGGATGGGGTCTTCTGGATGGGGGAGAAATGGGGAAAGGGGATAACATCTGAAATGTAAATAAAATATCCAATAAAAAATTAATTAAAAAAAACAGTTCTCCTAGAAAAAGGCATGAATCCCTCTTGAAGATCCAATCACCTACTAAGGCCCTATCTCGTCTCAGTAATATTACATGAGCAATCAATTTCTATGTGAGTTCTGAGGGGGAGATACATACTTAAACCATAGTACACAGAGAGGTGGTCTGGACTTGGCCCCGTGTACTAGTAAAGGCATAAGTGTTGGGCTTGGTTCAGTTAGTTCAGTTAGTAAAATATGTGGCTAGCGTATATGAGTCCCTGGGTTTGATCTTCAGCACTGCAAAAACTGGGTGCAATGGTACATGTTTGTCATCTCAGGTTTCAGGAAGTAAAAGCAGGAAGATCAGAAGTTCAAGGCCATCATCAGTTAGAGAATTGAGGCCAGGCTGGGTTAGAGATCATGCTATTAAAAAACAAAGGAAGAAAGAAAGGAAGAAAAGAGGAGAGAGATAGAGGGAGGGAGGGAGGGAGGGAGGGAGGGAGGGAGGG
>NW_021604710.1:1438826-1448808 GCF_004785775.1 Grammomys surdaster | reverse complement strand
AAGAGGGGGGGGGAGATAAAGATGCTGGTTGTTATACAGAGAGACAGAGAGAGAGAGAGAGAGAGAGCCCATATGGAAGTCAGAGGATAGCTCTTAACAGTCAGTTCTCTACTTCCACCATGTAGATTCTGGATATCACACTCAGGTTACCAGGCTTAATGGCAAGCATCTTAATTCACTGAGCCCTCTTACCCACCCTGTTAAATGATTTTGAATAGGGATGTGTACCATGTCCTTAACACAAGTCTCCACCCATGCTCTTTCATCCGAGATGCCTTCTCCTCATCCCTCACACTGATGCAGAAGCCAGCAGCTTTTGTAGAACATCTACTCTATGCATGTCCTCCCATCTCCTAATTATTAAATGGGTGACTGTGTGTTTCTCTCTCCCAGTTCTGGACTGGTTCTACCACACCTAGAATTTATGATAAGATCTCCTAAGATGTAAGGAACCAAACACCCTTCCACCTTCAAGCAAAGACAGTAGATGAGTCTTTAAACCTTTCTCTAATACTTAGACTTCCTTCTGAAATGATGCAGAGTGTGTGCAGTATTCCTCCTAGAATTCATTGATTGACACTACCCATTTCTTTGTTCAAGTAAAGGTTTCTTTGCATGTGTCTCTGGCTACCTCAACAACAATCCAAAGAACTCAAGTGCTTGGCAGAATATTGGCAAATCTACAGCTATGGGAAGAGCACATGGGGGTAGTGTACTTACACCTGTTCTTTCTGAAACTTGCATGGGGTAAGCAGGCCTTTGGAACAACTGAAAACCAGTCATCACCAATAGCTGACAGGTCGAGCTAGTGCTGAAACTAATGTGTCTTGCCTGGCCTTCCTGCTTCTCAAAATTAACAAAGCTCTCTCCCTTCACTCACTTGGTTGGGAAGCTTCTCAGTGCTATACTGATGTAGAAGAAACTCAAAGAAATAAAATTGATGTTAAAAGCAGTGGTTTTCAACCTTCCTAAATCTGTGACCCTTTAAAACAGTTCCTCATGTTGTGGTGACTGCCAGCCATAAAATTATTTTTGATGCTGCCACCTTATAACTGTAATTTTGTGAGTTATGAATTATAATGTAAATTTTTTAGAGAGAGGGGTTTGACAAAGGGGTCACAACCTACAGGTTGAGAACCACTATAATAAAGGATTTCCTAATAAATTTGCTGGACACATTAGGTCACACAAGTGGAATTTAACTTAAGGAGCACTGCCTCCAAACACCCCAAAGCATGTTAACCAGTCCTGTGAGAGATAAGCCGAATTTAGGGTGCTTGAATTTACACATTTATTCATCTACTATTAGGCTCCATTCCCATAACAAAGAAGATTGCCCTGACTTATAACCAGCCATTATGCCCATCCTCAATGTCATACCTGTAAGGGCAGCTCAAGGAAGGCAGCACTGGGTCACAATCATCATTAAGTCCTAGTCATTAAGTCCACTGGGTTCTTATCAGGGAAAATATAATTCTACCAGATGGACAAGATGACCATAAGAAATAATTTTGGCAACAGCTTTGCTGTGTAAATCTCCTAACTATCTAAGCAGCCAGACTTGTAGTCTCCTGTCTCTGTTTAAATTGTTCAGAGTGTGACCTGGGGCCAGGACAAAGGAGATTTAAAGATGACAATGTTTAGGGAATACATACGCCTAGGTGTATATAAGTTAAAACCTTTTGCTCACCCCTAATTCTTATTTGAACATCAGCCCCAGCCAGCTAGGCACTTTAGCAAAGAGCTTTTTCTTCATATCTGAGTGTGCAGAGTGATCTCTCGCTGGGAAGGCAGTGCCTATTCACAATCAGACTTCGAAATGAATCAAAGCCATGTTCTGAGTCTAAAGATCCTGTACCCTGAGCCTTCTAAGACAAGTCTCTGTTGTTAGAAATTTTATTTTCTGGCTTCTGTTAGTAAATCAGTATTGTAAAAGAAGGAAAAAAAAGGTGGGTGGAGAAAATGGCATTTTACAGGAAATGGACTCTTATAGACTGAAAGTCACAAGTCAAATTCTCGTTTTTTAAATAGAGTCTTTATTGAGAATAGAGTGGAATATAATGAGAGGATGACTTTCATTTCTGGGCTGAAATCAGGGTTCCTATTTTCCCAGGAGAGAGATGCCATCTCTAGTTACATGTCTTTTGGGCTAACAAGTACCCTGACAAAAAGTAACATAGAGGAGGAAGGCTTTATTTGAGTTCACAATTCCAGGTTCCAGTAGTCCATCATGTCAGGGATATCACAAAGGTGGGGCTTGAGGATGTCATATCACATCTGCAATCATGAACTCAGGGAGAGGCATGTATCATACCTACTACTGGCTTGCTGTGGAACTAGCTAGATTTCTCTACTCTTACATAGACCAGGACCCAACATATGAAATGGTGCTTCTCAAAGTCAAATTGGGTCTTTCCACTTCAGTTAACAATCAAGACAACCACTCCCGAGACACGTTCACAGGCTAACTTGATCCGTGTAATTCCTGGTTGAGATTCTTTTCCCAGGTGGACCTAGGTTGTGTCAACTGGACAGTAAAAACTAACTAGCACAGACAGTTTCTTACCAAAGGTGGAGTTCGTGTGATCACTGATTACAATTGGCGCCTGAAATCTGAAGATCCTGAAACAGGCTAGAGGCACCAGTAGTGGAAAGAGATGCAATTGATATTTTGCAAAGTTTGATGATGGGGTGTTTGAAGCTGAGATGGGACGAGGGCAAATGTAATTCAAAAACTGTGCTGCTCCCCATCATTTTGAGCAACTGGGGAGAACGATGAACACGCAGGAGTCAGCTTTTGACAGATGCCTATGCCAGTCTCTAAACAAATGAACCTTTACATCAAACCTCTCGTGGTTGATAGTATCTTCTTTACACAGAAAGAAATAAGTTCAAATGTTTGCTCCTTTGAGAAGGTAAAGATGAGCTCGGTTCCTCACAAATAGCAGTTGGAACTGATATGCTTATGAAAACAAAGGATTTATGTGCACTGGAGAAGTCTGGGCTGGGGTCAGTCATGGGGATCATTACAGCTCTTATACATGAAGAGTAGCTGTAACTACAGTGTCTGGTGGGCAGCATGGGGCCAGAAGAGAGGAGAACTAAGACAATGGAAGAAAGCCATAGTGAGCATCTGGCCGGAAGTAAGGAAAGAGATAGCAAGAAATAACTGAGTAGTGAAAATGCATCCTGAGGATGAAGCTCCCCAGAGGAATCAAAAATCCTAACTTCTCAAGATTGAATACAGACTTCATTGTGTTAGACTGTGAAAATAATTCTTGCTTTCATTTATTTAGCATCAGTTCATTCATTCACCATCCTGAGTCTCTGCTTCCTCTGCAGCAGCTGGGCAGAACCATGGCAACAACTCCTGATGCTGCTTTTGAGGTCCTCATGAATGGAGTGACCAGCTGGAATCTTCCCAAAGAACCAATTCCTAGTGAACTTCTCCTTACTGGGGAGGCTGCCTTCCCAGTGATGGTGAATGACAAGGGCCAGGTGCTTATTGCTGCCTCTTTCTATGGCCAAGGCCGCCTGGTGGTCGTATCCCATGAGGGCTACCTTCTGCATGCTGGCTTGGTTCCATTTCTTCTCAATGCAGTGAGCTGGCTCTGCCCCTGCCCAGGGGCTCCCATTGCAGTACATTCTTCCTTAGCAGCATTAGTTAACATCCTAGGTGACTCTGGGATAAGTGCATTGGTTCAACCTGAACCTAGAGAGGCTCTGGGAGTTTATTGCATTGATGCCTACAACGACACCTTGACTGAGAAGCTGATCCAGTTCCTGAAGAATGGAGGAGGCTTGCTAATTGGAGGCCAGGCTTTGAGTTGGGCTGTTCACCATGGCCATGATAAAGTGCTGTCCATTTTTCCTGGAAACCAAGTGACAAGTGTGGCTGGAGTGTATTTCACAGATGTCCGTGGGAATAGAGACTGGTTCAAGGTTTCTAAGGAGATACCCAATCTCACACTCTATGTCCAGTAAGTGATGCTTTTCTCATGAGAATCTTGTTCTTGTTAAATAGCAGCCCAATTACCCTATTTCAAAAGGAGATTTCAGCCTAACAGTGGATCAATTGGCTATCACAAAGTGAAATAATTATATCTACTGATGCAATTATCACCTATGGTAGTTTTCTTATTTAATGAAGAAAATCAAAGGTCCTAACTTCTTAAGATTGAATACAGACTTCATTGTGTAAGACTGTGAAAATACTTCTTGCTTTATACATGAAGAGACACTATGACCACAGAAACTCTTATAAAAGAAAACATTTAATTGAGAGCTAGTTAACACAGTCAGAGGTTTAATCCATTAATGTCACTATGGATATGATAGCACACAGGCAGATATGGTGCTAGAGAACAAACTGAGAGTTCTACATTTAGATTGATGGGCAGCAGGAAGAGAAAAACTCTTGGTCTGGCTTGAGCTTCTGAAGCCTCAAAGCCCACCCCAGTGACACACTTTCTCCAACAAGGAGTGCCATTTTCTAATGTCATTCCATACTTGAAACTATGTGGGACATATTTATACAAACTGTCATAGTAGTTAAGCAACAATGTCTTCTGTTCTTTAGTATAGACTGGTCATTAACTACCTTGAGGTCAGGGTATTTTGTTGTATTTACAATTGAATAGCCTCATCGTAAGTAATTACAGAGGAGTGGTTACAACTCAAAAGGTAAGTTATGAAAAGGTCTAAAATATATAAAATATAAATTGTGTGTGTGTGTGTGTGTGTGTGTGTGTGTGTGTGTGTGTTTTACATCTGGGGAGATGATTCAAAAAGAAAAAGTATTTGCCAAGCAAGTTTGAGGACCACAATTAAATCCCGAGCAACCACATAAATGCTAGGTTGGCATGGAGGCCATTCAATAATCCCAGTATGTAGGAGGTAGAGATAAGGGATCCCTAGAGGAAGCTTTCCATTGGGCTACATGAACAGGTAAGTTGTGGGTTCAACTTTGAGATCCAGCCTTAATAGATAAGATGGAGAGTAATCAAGGAAGACTTCTAAACATCAGCCTCAGTCCACCACGTATGTGCATGTACACTCTTAAATCTGTCTACACACAGATGTGAGGACACACACACTAGTAAACAGGCATATATACACATACCCCCTCACACAGAGAGATTTTAAAAAAGGAATTGTGTCTATTTTGCTTACCATTGTATTATTCAAACATCATGCAGGACCTGGCATTGTAAGTAGGGACTAAACATGAATGGATGGATGGATGGATGGATGGATGGATGGATGGATGGATGGATGAATGAATCAGCCAGTCTGACAATCAAATACAATGTCAACCTATTCCAGGAATAGCAAGGAAAATGTAACATGAATAAACTGTGTAACTTTACATTCAGAAACCTCTCTCCTTGAGCACAGTAGAACCATCAGGAGAAGGTAATATCTGAGTGGCAAAGTCTGGTGAGATAGCTAGCACCAGCCCTGCAGCATCTTCTTCCATAATAGACCAGAATTAAGCTACTATTGCATTAGTAGCTTAATTCTTCATAAAGATTAGATAAAAATTGGGAAAATAGTGGGTTTTCCTTAACTGGAAGATTGGAATCAACTGCTCAATGCTTTTGACTCCAAAAAGATTCCATTAGGAGTAACTACAGTGTTGGGTGGTGGTAGCCCAATCCCAGCATTTGAAAGCCAAGGCAGACAGATCTCTGAGCCCAGCCTGGTCTGCAGAGTAGGTTTTAAAGCAGAAAGAGATACATAGAGAAACTCTGTATTGAAAAATGAAATCCAAACCTAACAAAAAGAAGTAACTACCACATGATGGAGGACGGCAGAGATGTAAGTTACTATCAATATCTGTTGTTAAAGTTTTCACATGAGTATCATATCACAGGCAAATTTTCGCACCTAGTCTAAGAAGGTGAATTCTAGATTCAAAAATATTTGTTTATGAGATGTTTATTGAAATTGAAAATTACCATTTTAAATTGCCATTATACTCATGACAAAATATAGCTTATACTATTACTAGTATTGAATGTTATGAATTTTTGCTTGATGTTATTGTCACTATTCATTTGTGTTTCTGATTACTGAAATATTTATAGCTATTCTCACTTCTTTCTTGAAGTGCTTGCTCCTCATTTTTTCCTACTTTCATCTTTTCCTTTGACTATTACGTGTTCTTCCTGTATTATAAATACTACTTCTTTGACTTTTTTACATGTTGTAAATATTTCCTCCCACCTTTTGCTCAATATTTTAGTTTTGTCTGTTTGGTTTTGGTTTTGCAGTCTTTTGTTTTGGAAATTATTCATATGCACACACACCTGCTGTGATCAACTTTATCAATTTTCTTCCCTTTCTTCCCTTCCCTTTCCTCCCAGTTAACAATGATTTGAAGGTGCATCATGGTGAGGTAAAAGTATCACTCTCCTCAGTTCCCTCCTTAAGGTTTTAGACCAAAAGAGCTGAGATCCAGGGAGGTCTCTGCTGACCTATCAATACTATACTCACTTCTTTTGCTGACACTGATGTGAGAACTGTCTCTTTCCAGATGCGAGGATGAGCTCAAGTATGACCAGCAGCAGCTCCTGAAAGGGATGTCCGAGATGGACATTGATACAGGAACAGTCCCCTCCCAGCTGCTTGTGCATGGACAGCGGGCTTTTCCCTTGGGAGTAGACAATTCATTCAACTGCTTTCTTGCAGCTGCCCGCTATGGCCGTGGTCGGGTGGTAGTGGGGGGACATGAGAGTTTGATACTTAATCAAACTATGCTGCCATTTGTGATCAATGCTTTACACTGGCTGATGGGGAATCAGACAGGCAGAATTGGGTTAGCTTCAGAAATGAAAGCACTGAAGTCTATGTTACCAAACAGCAATTTCCAGTGGAGTGAAACAGGACTTCTAACCAATGACTTGAGCGTCTTTTGCTGCCGCTCATTCGCTAATATAGATTCCGAGAAGGTAGAGGAATTTGTTGCAGAAGGTGGAGGCTTGCTAATTGGTGCAGAGGCCTGGGTGTGGGGCCACAGGAACCCAGACTCTAACTGTATGACTCAATACCCAAATAACATCATTCTTAAACGCTTTGGCCTTGGCATCATTAGCCAGGTGGTCCACAGAGGCTCTTTCCCAGTCCCCAACCCGGAGGTGATAAACTATCACATCCGCAGAGCCCTGTCCCAATTTGACTCCGGGATCTACAGCCAGGGGAGTAGCTTACAAGAGAGCTGGCTGAATAAGCTCTCACAGGATTGTTTCTACATGTTTCAAATGACGCATCAGAGGATTTCCATCTACGACTCGGTGAAGAAACACGCCCTGAAAATGATCCAAAGCAAGGGCTTCCCAAGTGTGACTGAAGAACATCCGATCACAAAGGGCAGCCCTCAGGCTTTTCTGCTATCCCTGGCTTATGAATTATTCAAATCTGGGGTTGACAGCTCGCAGCTACTTCCCCCTCCCACGTTACTACCTCCTACGGAATCTCCAGTGACCGTTAAAATAAGCACAGGTAAGAAATGAAGAGCGGGCCCTGGGCATGCAGGACTAGAGAAAGAGACCTGGCTAGCTTCACTATCATTTCAGGGGCTTTTCCCCCCAAATCCGTCTTCTTTCTTCTCCATAATCTTTTGTGAAGGTAAGTCTAGGAACACAGGCAGCTGGGGTGGTTGGAGGATGGTCCAGGAGATCCTGTAGCTCTGGGATTGGGGGAAGGAACTTGGGGGAATTCTGGAAAAAGGTGGAGTCATGGTTGGAAAAACTACAACCTTTCTTATGACTCTCATCAGACAATGACAACTCCTGGGTGAGCACTGGACTCTACTTACCTGAAGGGCAGGTTGCACAAGTAACACTTCCCAATGAAGCCACTCATGCCAAGCTGAAGGTAAAGCATTTGTATCCCATTGGACTTTTGACACATCCATAGCAGCTTTCCATCCTCTTCTGGTCACTTGCTGTTTTTCTTATTTGAAACATTTTTCTATGTAGCTCTGGCTGTCATGAAACTTGCTATGTAGATCCTTCTGCCTCACTTCAGGAATATTTTAGATTTTCCCAACAGCCTCACCAGGCATAGGTCAGAAACACTGATTTTTATAGACAGAAACAGTAGTCACTAAAAAGCTAAATTGTGGCAAATAATAGATGCTTAAGAAACGTACTGCCTTTATGGCCTCTCTATCTTGTACATACTCTCAAAGCTTCTCTCACTGTTCTACTTTCCTGGGGTATATGAAATACTATATAAATATTTTCCAAGCTTCAGCTCCAGAAACCATTTTCATAGTCCTCTCTTCTTGAGACCCAAGGAAAATTGCATAGACATAGGCCGTGTGTTTTCTGAATCAATAAATATTTACCTTAGAACTTTTTTTACTTTTTTTTTTACTGTTTTTTTTAAGCCCCAATTACTTATGAACAGATAAGGGAGCCCTAGCGAAAATGGATAAATGGTACTAATATTTTACTTATGCATGAGATGAGACACTTTTCTGAGGATATCTTCTTTACATCTCTACCAGACCTCTTACATACATACATACATACATACATACATACATACATACATACACAAACACACACAAATAAATCCTATAGCTTCTGTCTCATTAATTTGGGAACTAGCCAGGATAGTGAAAAGATTGTCACTTTCAGTAATGCGTTTTTACTTCCCCAACTTTGACTCCATTTAATTATATATGAGGGGATTTAGTTATATAAGAGGGTTCTGTCATTCTCATGAAGACTTATGTTCACTATGACAGATCCTCATTGGCTGCCACACGGACAACATAAGCCAAGCAAAAACTTACATCCGTCCCCCTGTGATGACCTATGTGTACCACTTAACTTCATCCCAGACGTCCATCTCCTGGCTCTATGGGGGCCTTCTCTACATCATGGTGCCCGACAAATACAATCAGGATAATGTCTCTGTCACCATCAGTGGGGCTGTGTCTGCTCCATACTTCAGGCTGGGTGAGTAGGAGACCTAGTTTCATAATGAGACACAAAGCTGGGGGTATCTAGAGGGAGAGAAGGGATCTGGATTGAGAGAAAACAATGGAATGATTGGGGGGAAAGGTGAGTCTCAAGATGGAATATGGACTAAGAAATGTGAATACTCTCCTCTTCTGAGAAGTCTGAAAGGAGACCGGGAAAGACGAAGGAGATTTATTACCAAGCTATCTCTCCATGTGGTCTATAGTTGAAGGTCTACAATAGAAATCTAGAAAACAAATGGTATGGGCCAAGCTATGTAACCTTTATTTCCAGGTAAGACGACCCAGGAGGAATGGAAAAATCTTATCAAACACAGCACAGCTCCATGGGGAGAACTAGCCACAGACAATATCATCCTGACAATTCCAACAATAAACCTCAAAGTCCTTCAGGACCCCTACCCACTGCTCCAACTCTGGGACAAGATGGTACAGGCTGTAGCCAAGCTGGCAGCCCGGCCCTTCCCTTTTCAAAGAGCTGAGAGGGTTGTACTTGACAAGCAGATTTCATTTGGTAGGTACTTCATGGGAATGCTCTGAGAGTTGACTTTGACTTGAACTGACATAATGTATGGAGATTGGCTGGGGAAGAGGGCATAGTCCACATCACTTAAATCTCAAATATACGAAGAGTTATAGGATAGTAATACTGAAAAAGCAAAATCTGTAAAATTTTTACACATGTCATTAAGGAAGATAATTAAAAGTGATGACCTTCTCTCTGTCCTGGCTAGTTTCCAAATAAATGAGACAGAAACTATAGGATTTATTTGATAAGCTTTACTGCACAATAACTGGGCAGTTATTAATCTATTCTAATCCTCGAAGACAATCTGGTTACCTCCCAGCCAAATCCTGGAGATACTTACTTGCATTTTAGTATTGGTTTGTCTCTCTCTAACCCAGGTGTTTTTTGAACCCTCTCCTCATGGTGAATTAATCTCTCTCTCTCTCTCTCTCTCTCTCTCTCTCTCTCTCTCTCTCTCT
>NW_021604710.1:1431777-1438816 GCF_004785775.1 Grammomys surdaster | reverse complement strand
CTCTCTCTCTCTCTCTCTCTCTCTCTCTCTCTCTCTCTCTCTCTCTCCCTCTTTCTCTCTCTCCCCCCTGCCTGGAAAAGAAGCCCAGCCCTATTCTCTCTCTTCTGCCCAGCCATTGGTTGACCAGCTTTTATTGACAAATTAAAGGATAAATGAGAAACAACATTTGTACGGCATTGGGGCAGCAGATATTTAGAACAAGCATTACAGTGCCATGCCTGGATTGCAGCCAGATATGGGGACAGAGAAATCAGCATTTGAATAATACAAGGATAATCTTTACACAGTGTACAAAATAGTACACCTACTGGGAATAGAAAAGACAAGAGATGGGTACTTGGTAGCTTTCAGCAGAGCCAAAAGGACTTGTTAATGCTGAACAAAGCAGGAGAAATAGTAGGTGTGGAGGGAACAATGAGAAAAACTAATTGCCATCTGCAGACTTTCAAAAATGATCCCTTAAGATTAGGACTAACCTGGAGAAGACTCTTGCTGTTTTTCCTCACCTAGACACAAGACCTTATGACATGCATGCATCACCCATCTGAAAACACAGGAACTAATGAGTGGTGTCAGTCAGCATTGCGTTCTACATATGTCTACCATTCACAGTGAAACACAGATGGGCATCAAAGTCTGTCCAAGAAAAAGAGAAGAAAGCCTTATAGGCTGCAAATAAGCTTAGGCAGTGGGTAGAGCCATCATGAACTGACTCATATTATACATCTTCTGGGATGGTAGTGGAGATGTAGACTATGAAAAGGTATCACATTTGCCTCTTACTTCCTGGTATCTTCCCCAGGTTTTCTTCATTCTGGATACCCCATCATGGGCCTAATTAGTATAGCGGAAGGCATCATTAGCGAGTTCAAAATCAGGTCACATGGCATTTGGGGTGTGATACATGAACTGGGCCACAACCATCAGAAGCCTGGATGGACTTTCCCACCTCACACCACTGAAGCTTTATGTAATCTCTGGAATATTTATGTGCATGAGACGGTTTTAAACATCTCCAGGGAGCAAGCCCATCCTTCTCTGAATCCTGAACTTAGGAAGCAGAGGATCAAAGACCACCTAAACAAGGGAGCACCTCTGAGTAACTGGATTGTATGGACAGCTCTAGAAACTTATCTCCAGGTACTGTGTATATATTCAGGGAGGCGGGAACCACCAGACTTCCTGGCAGTCCTAAGAATCCTACACAGGGTAGAGAGATGGGCAGATAGGTGGTAGCATCTTCTTGTAGATCAGGAATGACACATATGATGTGGATAACTAAATGTATTTCCTCTTCTCTACCACATAACTCTGTGGAAATAAATAAAATGTATGGGATCATTATGGAAAACACAGCATAAGTACATAGCTGTGTTCAATCTCTGGTGAAACCCAATTTAGCCAAATGCAAATAGTTCCTCCTGTCCAACCTTTATAGCTTAGGAGAAATTAGTGTTTCTCTACTCCAACAATGTATTATGGAAGATAGATTGTAGGGACAGTAACATGGTAACAAATTATTCAAAATGCCATCGTCTTAAGCAAACTTCAAATATGAATTAAGTCAAGTTTCATTGTAAAGTAAATAATATGCAGTATTTTACAGCATTTCAAAACCCTTCTCTTCCACTTCCTTGCTACCTGTGGTAAATACATTGAAAAAAAATATTCACATAGTCATACTACATGCTCATATTTCCAGGGCAACAGAGATGAAACATGCTGTTGACCTAATTAATTAATAAAGACAAACCTAGAGGCTAGTTTTAACACTTTCATCATTATAGCACTCTGTCTCTGGGTTTTCACTGCCATTGTGATTTCAGTAAGTCAGAGATAACTTTTGGATCACATCAGCTTCCTTAGTAATAGAGAATCTGTGCTAAAATCTACAGGACCCAGTCAGAGTGTCAGTTAAAACCTTGCCATTCATGGTCAATTTAAAGCCTTTGGAGACAATCTGCTGCTCTGGGGTCTGAGACTGAATTTCTGACCAGGTAGCCACCTCTCCCATTATTGGTGTTCCATATTCCAACGTCGCAAGTAAAATTCAGTTCTTCAGCACCTTTCAATCTGGTTCTCCAGATTCAATCTTTTCACAGTCTCCCTATTTCTCAACTGGACTAGTCTTACAGAGTGCTACTAGCAAATGCTATAAGCCTGAAGCCCCCCAGTATTTCCCTGCTCCTTCATGTAGAACACCACACTGCCTGCATCCAGTTCCAGTTCTCATCTGTTATACACTCTGCTATAGCTGTAAACCTTCAGAACGGCTCACCATGGCTCATGCTGCTGACATTCACTAATGATAGCTTTTTCTACCGGAAACAGTTTTTCGTCCTATAAATATCAAGGATCACCCATTTAGCTTTTAACATCAGTTTCTCTGAAGCCTTCAGGAACCTTATCCTTATTATTTTCCTCTGCAATATTTATTCCCTGCCTGACATTCTAATGTGGTGTGTATGTGCATTCATCGATTGTCTAAGCACATGCCTCTTAGCACAGCTCCAATGATAACTGGTTATAGTTCATGTAAAGCATCTCCCAACGGTCCACGCTGTGGTTACAGTTGAGCAAGAATAAAAGAACCAGGTGGAGCTGGATTGCTCAAGGCTATTATTCCCAAGGGTCACAGATTCCCAAATGATGAGCCAGGACATCCAAAGTGGAATAATCCCAGCTGTCCATTTCCAGTGTTTGGCTGCACAAGATGTAAGGGTATAGCTTTCCTCAGTCAGATTCAGATCTTCATCATTAAGCTTAGCAGCAACAGTAATAACAATGATGAAATTAATTGCCACTTAATTGAGACCTTGCTATGAACAAGTGAGTAACAGCATAAAATCTCCCTGAGATTGGACTGAGGAAGCTTGAGATAGGGCACCTACCACAGGGATAGGCTTCTGGAGGAAAAGAAAGGAGAGACCCACTGACAAATTAAATCAACATAACAGGATGGTTTATAACTAAAGCTCACCATGTGATTTTGTGCATGTGTTTAGGAGCTGACTTGCAGGTTGTATATGTCACTCTGCCATTTCCTTCTCTTTCCAGCTCCAGGAGGGCTTTGGGTGGGAGCCATTCATCCAGCTCTTTGCTGAATACCAAACCCTCTCTGGCCTTCCTCAAAACAATGAAGACAAGATGAATCTGTGGGTGAAGAAGTTCTCTGAGGTTGTGCATAAGAATCTGGCCCCTTTCTTTGAAGCCTGGGGCTGGCCTGTCAAAAATGCTGTGGCTAAAAGCCTAGCTTCTTTGCCAGAGTGGCAGGAAAACCCCATGAAAATGTATACAGCTGAAGGTACAAAAAGTAGAGAGTGAATGCACACTAGCTGTTCTCTCTGAGAGAAGAATATTTATGTGATGCAACAGAAAAGTCCTCAGGATTCCATAAAATTCAATTTTAGGGACCTCCCACTGTTGTTAGAATCATCTTAATTCTTTTGCAAAGTAGAGATTAAATTACACAGCAGTTTTCAAATTTTGCAATATAGATGGCTCAATCTACTGCCTCTAGATTAATCTTAAGCTGTGAGATTTGTATCTTGACCTTCTCGTTTAGCATTTTTTATGTTCTCGGTTTGTTAACAAAAGCTGATCAAATCCAGAGACTTAGTTGAAGAACTGTCTTTTATGGCTCCACTTATAGCATCTTTTTGCTATTCCTAAAATTAATGCACAAATATCATTTGTCTGAGTGGTTTGGATAGAGTAGGTGATCAACATATGCTTTATCAATAGGAGTCATACTGAGATTGAGAACTCGCTTGCTTAACACAGGTTAACCTTTGTGCTAGAGCAAAACTACCACTTATGAACTGTCGAAGGCAGGTCCTGTATCAAGTTAATATGTTACTGCAAGCTAAAGGATTTATATAATAGGCTGAACTTTATGGACATATATACTCCATTAAGGCAGTGGGTAATATGGATTCATATATATAATATTACTGAGAATATTATATTAATATTCTAATAATATTAATATAATAATTAATAATATTCTAATATTATTCTCTTAGCATGTATTTTTTTCTCTTAGCATGTAGCTTTTACCACAAATAGACACCTCACCTCTGCCACACAGTGGCCACACAATGGCCAAATAACAGACATTTTTCCTTTGGGAAATAACTGAATGATTTGCTGAAAGTTAAATCTGTTGACCTTAAAAAAACATTTTTATTAATATCAGATAGACTAAGGCCAACAAAGCAAATATTGGATTGCAAACTATGAAATCTATATAAGATATGCTGCAGTTTGAGGTCAGAAACGTATACTAGACTTCTGTGTTGGAGGAAAACTGTCTTTGCAACTCCATGATGTGTATACATTGCTAAACTATGTATACAAATAGAGCCTAAATTTTAAAATGACCAAGCAGGGATAGAGCAAGAATTTAAAATAGATTATTGGCTAAGGGCTGAGAAGATGGTTCAGCAGTTAAAGCACTTACCACACAAGAGGACCAGAGTTGGACACCCAGAGTCCACAGAAGTGTTGAGTGGGTATAATGGACTATCTGTAATCTCAGCTTTAGCAGGCAGAGGGAAGGTATCCTCAGAGCAAGTTAGATAGCAAACTGATCATATCAGGCAAGCCTTGGCTTTGATTGGCGGACTTAACCTTAAAGAATAAAAGTGGAAGAGAAATGAGGAAGGTTCCTGACATCAACCTCTACCCTCCACATCCATGTGCATACACATGCACACACACACACATAAGCACACATGGGACATGCATATGCATGTATATATGCATGTGTGCATCTTATGTACATACACATACAAATGAAAAATACTAAATCAATAAGATAGACCATTGGGTGTTAGCTTCATTGCCCTTTTCTGAATATATAACTCTTTTATGTTTTTATCTGTTTTGTAAAATTTTCTACTGAGCACTGACTTTCATCTATCTTTACATGGCTGAAATGGGCTGTCAATCAAGAAAGAGTTCCTGATACTCTCATCACAAATTTAAACATGAATCCATGAGTGGTCAACCACAGTCCTCAACTTGCTGGATCCAGTTACTTTACTACATATGCCTAAAGATTTAAGTAAACCTGCCAGTCACTGCACTTTTCTAATGCATCACAAAAACATAGTTGGGGAAGGGTTTCTTTTTAAAATCATGGTGTCTGTGAATCGTATGAGCCTAAAATTGTCTTGTGTTAGCATTATCTTCACAGAGAGAGAGAGAGAGAGAGAGAGATAGATAGATAGAGAGAGAGAGAGAGAGAGAGAGAGAGAGATCTTTGTAAATAAAAGTTGATGCGATAGAAAAAAAGATAAAGAACGATGTCTCCGGGGACATTTTTCAAGAATCTCGATGTAGTAGTAATTCAGGCTCCACAGTGAGACTCAGATTGTCTTATTTAATAAATCAATAAAGTGTTGCCTTTGCTTCTGTTGATTTGTGTTTCTTTTACCTGTCATAAGAGAGGAAAAAACAAGTAAAATATTGTCCCTTTCTTCAAGGACTCCTCTGTCTGCTGCTTGAGAAGTATGGCTCCTGTCTTCTTTCACAGAGAACCTTCTCTGCAATATGTGCTCCTGGTTCCAGGTCTTTCTTTTGCTCTTATGATCTGGGTTCCAGCACATGAGGACAGTTAAACACATGATAGTTTATCTCTGATGGAAATGTTGGCCAAGGGTCACCAAGAGTATTATTTATTCTTCTCATTGTTGTGACCAAATATCTAACAGAAGTGACTCAAAGGAGGAGAAGTCTATTTCTGTTCATGATTTTAGAAAATAAAATGCATTGTGTCAGGAAAGATATGTTGATGCCTAGAATTGCAGGAGCTTGCAATCTACTTTTTTCTTATCTCAGCAAATCGGAAACAGGACAGAAAGTAGAAATAGATATAGCTCTCAAGGCCCACCCAACCCCCAGTAGTCCATGACTTTAAGTCCAAAAGTTCTACATCCTCCCAGAAACAGGACCATCAGCCTGTGCCAAGTACACCTGTCTAGCCTGTGCCAAGTACACCTGTCTATCCATATCTCTAGAGCCTGGGATGTAGCCCAACGGTACTCACTTGCTTAGCATTCAAGGATCAAGGGATACCTGGGATCAAACCGAGGGCCTTGAGGATATTAGACAACTGGACACCACTGAGCTACATCCCAAGATTCTCTCTTAGAAGAGAATATATGTCCAGCTGTGTATCATAACTAAGTATATTGTTTAACTGTGGTCACACCATACAGCTATAAAATCTCCTTACTCTTACAATTGTCTATTTAGTGTTCCATTAATCTATCAGACTGCCCATTTCATTAGAGACAAGGGTGAATCTGTATTTCTCAAAGTTCTATCTCCAACATATAACACAGTACAAAACATAAAAAAAAAAATCTTTCCATAGGTACATGTGGGCTGTGTTAGATTGTAGAAGGATAAACAAAGATCCCTAACTCATGTCCTTACAGAAAACTATTCTATTTGCTGAAATTCAAAATAGTCTTTACGGGGTAGTCACAATAAAACTTTAATCTTATTTCTATTCTCTTGTAACTAATAACAGGCA
This sequence comes from Grammomys surdaster, assembly GCF_004785775.1. Classification (NCBI taxonomy): domain Eukaryota; kingdom Metazoa; phylum Chordata; class Mammalia; order Rodentia; family Muridae; genus Grammomys; species Grammomys surdaster. Next base: position 1,432,272 of record NW_021604710.1, on the reverse strand, counting down.
GTATAAATTTGACCACAGTGATGGTCAGATTGAATGACCAAGAACAGATCTACCCTTTCCTATTTTCCATACGCAAGAGTTAGCTCTTATGAGAAAGGCTTCAGTAAAGTTTTGTGGGAGATGAAAACAGAAACCTTCAAGGAAAATGATGAACTTTTAAATACATTCCCCAATCTTCCATTTCTGGGCCTCTAGTTACCTTCTTGTCAGTCCCTTCTCTTCTCCCTGTCCACTTGAATCCCATTAAGTGTTAACTTTGAGGAAGCTCCTTTAGCATCTAGATATTATGACCAACTCCTTTCTACTGTGTACCGTCCAAGAACATTCCTATAGGTTAGGAGTCCCCAAATTTCCCTCAGCTAAATAACTGAGGCTCTTTCTTGTCTCTCCTCTAGATGGCGCCCTAAGTCCAGGCTGAAATTTCAGCAGCGCCTGTACCTGTGTACCTCCATCCCACCCCCATCCCCGCCCCACCACCTCAGCCTCAGAGTGAAG